>NC_057807.1:333248284-333548284 GCF_018294505.1 Triticum aestivum | reverse complement strand
TCCCTAGCCACACTTAGTTGGTTTTGAAGTCTTGACGACAAACTTGGTTGAGGGACTAATGTGTTTGTGAGATTCACATGTGAACATAGGTAGAAGTCCCTATTGATTCGGTTTACCCATCGAAGATGATCCCTAAAAATGTATGATGACATTGAAGACAATGGTGGAGCGCGAAGACACTCGGTCGAAGATAATGACACATGAGGACATTCACTTGAAGACAATGGAGTGCGAAGATATAGTTTCTATTGTTGTTTCATTCTCTTCTTTCTTGAGTGATGGGAATCACCGAACTATTAAGTGGGGTTAAGGTAAACAAAGTCAGAAAACTGACGTGATGCTCAACCTAAAATCCTATGTCTTCGAGCGAAGACAAACCACTACAGCAGGATGCTGCTAACGCGACACTACGATCAGAGACCCTTTCACGAAACTGTGTGCGATGCATTATCGCAAACGGGGATGTAAAAAATCGTCAAAAAGGGTGCAAAACATTTGCGATGGCAGAGCCATCAAACACGATTTAGATTTTAGTTGCGTGTGCGATGCAGGGCACACAGTTAATCCATTTGAACTGTTTGTGATGAGGTAGTACAACAGAAACGGGCAACCATATCAATGTGTATGCGATATATGGCATACAGTTTGCTCCGATGAACTGTTTGCTATTAGGGAGTGCAACCGAAACGGTTAGCCAGATCAAGGTGTGTGTGATATATGACATACGGTTCACTCGGACGAACTGTTTTCAATTAGGGAACACAGCAGAAATGATTCAACTTAATAAGATGTGTGTGATACATGGAAAACAACCGACTCAGATGAATGGAGCGTGCCGCGGCCGCCTCAATGGAGAGCAAAACGCTCGGACGGACTCGAGCAGAGCGCGCTACGGACGCCTCAATGGCGAGCAACCACGTGGTCAAACTTCTGCCATCAATAAATTTTGACCTTGTTTCTCGTCAAATTGCATATTACAACGCATTAAGTAATTGAAAATCTGTTTACACCTATCAAACTAATATGTGTTCACACTTAGCACCGGGCTATAAAAACTACCCACTCGAAAATTACTTCATAGTTCCTATCCTCATCACCCACAAAACTGGTCTTTCCTCTCAAGTCGTTCTGCCATGACTGGTAGGAGGAGTTTAGGGTGGACATATAACCAGGCAGCAAAGATCAAGGCTGCAGAAGCACTAGAGAGGTCCCACCGTGAAGCCGCAGCCGCAGCAGAGATGTCCCGGCATGCCGCAAAGCCCTCGAATGAGCTCTCACGGGCACGCGAGGGTTCTCACAAGCGCATTCGTGGCATCGTCCATCGCGACGAGCCAGCATTCCTAAAGACCTTTGCCAGCGACGACGACATTCTCGCTAGCGCCACTACGCAGCAGGAGCTGGTCGATGGCTTGATGAAGTTACTCAAGATCAGTGATGCCTCGGTTGACAAGGCGACCGGCCTCGTCGAGCAACTCATGGGTGACAATGCGAAGCTCCTCAAGGTGCTCGCCGAGAAGGAGGAGGAGGCCGCCGGCTGGAAGATGCTGCATGAGCAGAGCAGTGCCTTGGGGATGATGCTGACAGCGGTCGTCGAGGAACTGATGGGTGACTTGAGGAAGCTCTGGATCGAGCGCGAGCAGGAGGTGGAGGAATCCGTGGCTGCTTTCAAGCAAAGTCATGAGGAATTGAAGAAGGAGCTGGAGGATGTCGTCACCCGATGATCCATCGACGAGTAGAGACAGTAGCGACCCAGATCGTTGTCTACAATTTCCTTCTTCTCTTGCCCCCATGTCTTCCGGGCTTTGCCGCATGTGGCATTTTAAATTATTCAGAATATGTAAGACAATTATTATCTGCGCCATTGTAAATTTGTCGTTGCATTATCCGTTGCCATTTTATTTGTGGTCGTATTATCCGTTGCCCTATGTAGCAATTTAAATTAGGGCGTAGTATGAGTTGAAAACACTAACAAAGCAAATGTTGCCATGGGATCACAAGCAAACACCCTCCATCCAGGTGCTTTAATTAACCCATTAATGGACAAGTTGTGAGCGAGGCGGGCGGCGGCTGGTGCATGGAGGTCAAAGAGCTCGCTTCCCGGTGAACATGGGTGAGGGAGTCCTGGATTAAGGGGTCCTCGGACAGCCAGACTATATACTTTGGCCGGACTATTGGACTATGAAGATACAAGATTGAAGACTTCGTCCCGTGTCCGGATGGGACTCTCCTTTGCATGGAAGGCAAGCTTGGCAATTCGGATATGAAGATCTCCATCTGTGTAACCGACTCTGTGTAACCCTAGCCCCCTCCGGTGTATATGTAAATCGGAGGGCTTAGTCCATAGGACAACAACAATCATAATCATAGGTTAGCTTCTAGGATTTAGCCTCTATGATCTCGTGGTAGATCAACTCTTGTAATACTCATATCATCAAGATCAATCAAGCAGGAAGTAGGGTATTACCTCCATCGAGAGGGCCCGAACCTGGGTAAAACATCGTGTCCCCTGCCTCCTGTTACCATTAGCCTAAGACGCACAGTTCGGGACCCCCTACCCGAGATCCGCCGGTTTAGACACCGACATCGGTGCTTTCATTGAGAGTTCCATTGTGCCTTCGCGATAATGCTCGATGGATCCTTCAATCATCTTCAACGACGCAGTCCAGGGGGAGGTTTTCCTTCTCGGACAGATCCTCGTATTCGGCGGCTTCATACTGCGGGCCAACTCGCTTGGCCACCTGGAGCAGATCGACAGCTACGCCCCTGGCCATCAGGTCAGGTTTGGAAGCTTGAACTATACTGCCGATATCCGCGGAGACTTGATCTTCGATGGATTCGAGCCCATGTTAGGTACGCCGAACAATCGCGACGAGCATGAATTAGATCTGCCGTCAGACAGTGTTCAGGAGATCGCACCTGCGGCGGCCCCGTGAATCAATCCGGAGCAGATTGTGCTTTCCGGGGATGGGTGGATGGACCCTGCCTCGGAGGCTGCACACTCATCGGCGTTGGAGCCGAACACTGATCCCACCTCCTGCGTCATTGGACCCTCGGACTCGTCTCCGGCTACAGGATCCGAACCGCGTACGCCCGTGCCCATCGAATCTGATTGGGCACCGGTCATGGAGTTCACCTCCGTGGATATTTTTCAGCACTCGCCCTTGGGTGACGTGCTAAATTCGTTAAAGTCTCTTTCCTTGTTAGGAGACTCTTGGCCGAACTATGTCCGGCTCGAGTGGGATGTGGACGACGATGAAATTCGTTCCCCACCCACCACCCACTTCATAGCCACTATCGATGACCTAACTGACACGCTCGATTTCGACTCCGAAGACGTCGACGATATTTACGATGATGCAGGAGAAGAGCAGGAATCATCGCCCACTGGGCGCTAGACTGCCACCTCATCATATGATATATATATGGTGGACACACCAAAAGAAGGTGATGGTGATGATGCAACAAGGGATAATCCCCTCGATAATCCACCAAAGTGGTGCCGTAGGCGCCGCTCTAAATCCCGCCACTGTAAAAACAGCGACAACAGCGCAAGAAATAATAATACCCCGGTTGACTCCAAAGGAAACAATGACCCCATGGACCCAGTGATGGAGCAGGATGAGCCAGGGACGGTGAACATAGCCCGGGGCTGACATCAGATAACGCCGATCCTGGGGGTAAAATTCACCAACCTATCTCCGGAGAGGAGAACAGTCCGGACGATGATGCACTCATCATCCTAGAAAAACTCTTGGAACAAGAGAACCTCCACAGAAGGCTTATTGCCACCGCGAGGAGCCTAAAGAAGCAGAAGAAAAGGCTTAAGGCCGCGCAGGATACGCTCAACCGCAGGTGGAACAAAGTGCTCGACACAAAAGAAAAATATGGCGATGATCGTCACACAAAGAGCTATCCAAAGTGCAAGCTGCTGCCCGAATTCGACGACGAGGCCATAGAGCCCGTTCAGCCGAAAATGACCGATCAGCCGGACCGACCACCCCGTGGCCGTGATAAGACGGCTAATGATGCCGCACACAAGTCAGCACACAATTTACGTGAGCTCCTGGACAAAAAAGACCGGTATGGCCATGTCCATCTATGGATTTAGGAAGCGCACTTCGGCACAGGATCAGAGCTACCAAAACGATCACATTGATCGAATACCGACTAGGAATCAGCACCGAACACAACAACCGTCAACAGCATGCCACGACACGCCCAAATACAGGGGTGTCGCACACCCCCTGTGCTTCACCGATGAGGTGCTGGACCATGAATTTCCGGAAGGATTTAAACCCGTGAATATAGAGGCATACGACGAAACAATAGACCCTGGGGTTTGGATTGAGGACTTTATCCTTCATATCCATATGGCTCGCGGAGATGATCTCCACGCCATTAAATACCTACCCCTCAAATTGAAAGGACCAGCTCGGCACTGGTTGAAAAGCCTTCCTGAAAACTCAATTGGAAGTTGGGAAGAACTTGAGGATGATTTTAGGACCAATTTTCAAGGGACCTATGTCCGACCTCCGGACGCAGACGACCTAAGTCACATAATTCAACAGCCCGGAGAGTCAGCCCGAAAACTCTGGAACAGATTTCTTACTAAGAAGAATCAAATCGTCGATTGCCCGAACGCTGAAGCCTTAGCGGCCTTCAAACACAGTATCCGGGACGAATGGCTTGCTAGACACCTCGGCCAGGAAAAGCCGAGGACAATGGCAGCCTTAACAAGCCTTATGACCCGCTTTTGCGCGGGCGAGGACAGCTGGCTGGCCCGTAGCGGCACCAGCGACCCAGGCACATCCAAAGTCAGGGATGGCAACGGGAAGCCGCGACGCAACAAAAACAAGCGTCGAAACAATGATGACAGCTCAGAGAACATGAGGGTCAACGCCGATTCAGGGGCTCTCGACCTGGTTAACGGAAGAAGCCATTTAAAGGCAGCAGAGATGGATCGTCCAGCCTAAACAAGATTCTAGACAAATTATGTTAGATTCACGGCACCCCCAAAAAGCCTGCAAATCACACCCACAGAGAGTGTTGGGTTTTCAAGCAGGCCGACAATCTAAATGCCGAACACAAGGGGAGGGAGACGCCAAGTGAAGACAAGGATGAGCCTCGCCAGCCGAACACTGGAGGACAGAAAAAATTCCCACTAGAGGTCAAAACAGTGAATATGATTTATGCAACTCACATTCCAAAGAGCAGGCGCAAATGCGCACTCCGAGACGTATACGCTGTGGAGCCCGTCGCCCCCAAACTCAATCCCTGGTCGGCCTGCCCGATCACCTTTGATCGCAGGGATCATCCGACTAGTACCCGGCACGGAGGATCGGCGGCCTTGGTACTTGACCCAATAATTAATGGATACCATCTCACCCGAGTTCTTATGGACGGCGGCAGTAGTCTAAACCTGATATATCAGGACACTGTCCTCAAAATGGGGATAGACCCGTCAAGAATCAGCCTAAGCAATACTACCTTTAAAGGAGTGATACCAGGCGTCGAGGCCCGCTGTACGGGCTCTCTAGTACTAGAGGTTGTATTCGGTTCTCCTGACAACTTCAGAAGTGAGGAACTAACTTTCGACATCGCTCCATTTCGAAGCGGCTATCATGCACTACTCGGAAGAACGACCTTTGCTCATTTTAATGCAGTACCACACTACGCCTACCTTAAACTTAAGATGCCCGGTCCACGTGGCGTCATCACAGTTAGCGGAAATACAGAGCGTTCCTTACGCGTGGAAGAATAAATGGCTGCTCTAGCAGCCGAACACTGAACAGCCCCTCCAACCAGAATAAACTGTCGTCAAAGACCACGAACACGGTTAGACGAGTCCGGCTGAAAGTGTAACTATCCCTAGGTGGTTTTGGTAATTCCTAACAACATATAGCTCATTGAGCTAACATCATTCCAAGATGAATATTTCAGGAAAAGCTCAATGAATGGCATCGCATGGATGAGAAAAGTGGATCCCTCAAAATGCTAAGGACAAAAGGATTGGCTCAAGCTCAAAATCTCAAGACTCTACATTTTATATTTTAGTGATCAAAGATCACATTGACTCTATAGGAAAAGCCAATACTATCAAGGAGGGATGAGGTGTTGCTTAATGAGTTTCTTGCTCCATAGTGCTTAGTGATATGCTCCAAAACCCTCAACTACTCTCTCACATCCAGATATGACCTAAACCAATAGTCAAACTCGGCCCTAGCGATTCTTTCTACCCGGCGCCACCGAGTTCAGATGTCATAGCCACTGCCACAAACCCTAGGCAAATCGGTCTCACCGATAGGGATCTTGGTCTCACCGAGATGGGATTGTAATCTCTCTGTTTCCCTTCGTAATGTTTCGGTACCACCGAGATGAGCGATCGGTCCCACCGAGATTGCAATGTAAACTCCCTATTTCCTTTTTGTAACATTTTGGTCCCACCGAAATGAGCGAACCGATCCCACTGAGTTTACCTGACCAACTCTCTGGTTAGCTTATTACCAAAATCGGTCTCACTGAGTTTGTGTAATCGGTCTCACCGAGATTATGTTATGCCCTAACCCTAACCATATTGGTCCTACCGAGTTGCATGTCGGTCCCACCGAAAATCCTAACGGTCACTAGATTTGCTGAATCGGTCCGACCGAGTTTCTCAATTTGGTCCCACCGAGTTTGGCAAGTTGTGTGTAACGGTTAGATTTTGTGTGCAGGCTATATATACCCCTCCACCTCCTCTTCATTCGTGGAGAGAGCCATCAGAACAAACCTACACTTCCAACTTGCTGTTTCTGAGAGAGAACCACCTACTCATGTGTTGAGGCCAAGATATTCGATTCGTACCATATGAATCTTGATCTCTAGCCTTCCCCAAGTTGCTTTCCACTCAAATCTTCTTTCCACCAAATCCAAATCCTATGAGAGAGAGTTGAGTGTTGGGGAGACTATCATTTGAAGCATAAGAGCAAGGAGTTCATCATCAACACACCATTTGTTACTTCTTGGAGAGTGGTGTCTCCTAGATTGGCTAGGTGTCACTTGGGAGCCTCCGACAAGATTGTGGAGTTGAACCAAGGAGTTTGTAAGGGCAAGGAGATCGTCTACTTCGTGAAGATCTACCGCTAGTGAGGCAAGTCCTTCGTGGGCGACAGCCATGGTGGGATAGACAAGGTTGCTTCTTCGTGGACCCTTCGTGGGTGGAGCCCTCCGTGGACTCGTGCAACCGTTACCCTTCGTGGGTTGAAGTCTCCATCAACATGGATGTACGATAGCACCACCTATCGGAACCACGGCTCAAAAATCACCGTGTCTCCAAATTGTGTTTGAATTCTCCAAACCCTTCCCTTTACATTCTTGCAAGTTGCATGCTTTACTTTCCGCTGCTCATATACTCTTTGCATGCTTGCTTGAATTGTGTTAAGATTGATTGACTTGTGCTAAGATAGCTAAAATCTGCCAAAGACTAAAATTGGGAAAAGGACAAGTTTTTATTTGGTCAAGTAGTCTAATCACCCCCCCTCTAGACATACTTTCGATCCTACAAGTGGTATCAGAGCTTTGGTCTCCATTTGCTTTGATTTCCATAGCTTTTGGTGGTCATAGCCTTGGTTTCACAACCTAGGAGAGTATGACGTCTAGCAAGGGAAATTATCACCGTAGAGGTCCTTACTTTGATGGTACTAATTTTGCTAGTTGGAAGCATAAGATGAAAATGCATGTTCTTGGACATAACCCCGCCGTTTGGGCTATTGTGTGTATTGGCTTGCAAGGTGAATTCTTTGATGGGAGAGAACCAAACCGTGAAGCTACCGCGGAAGAGTTAAAGATGCTGCAATACAACGCTCAAGCTTGCGATATCCTCTTCAACGGATTGTGCCCCGAAGAATTCAACAAAATCAGCCGTCTTGAGAATGCAAAGGAAATTTGGGACACTTTGATTGATATGCATGAAGGTACCGACTCCGTCAAGGAATCCAAGTTGGATGTGCTCCAAAGTCAACTTGATAAGTTCAAAATGAAGGATGGTGAAGGTGTCGCTGAAATGTACTCTAGGATTGCTCTTATCACAAATGAGATTGCCGGCTTAGGAAGTGAAGAGATGACCGACAAATTCATCATCAAGAAGATCCTAAGAGCTTTGGACGGTAAATATGATACCGTGTGCACATTGATCCAAATGATGCCAAATTACAAAGATCTCAAGCCAACGGAAGTCATTGGAAGAATTGTTGCTCATGAGATGTCACTCAAGGATAAGGAGGAACTTCACAACAAGTCAAGTGGTGCTTACAAAGCCTCATGTGAAGCCCCCACATCATCAAGTGAGAAACAAACCTTCAATGAAGAATTGAGCTTAATGGTGAAGAACTTCAACAAGTTCTACAAGAGTAGAAGCAAAGAAAGAAGCTCCAAGTCAAGGTCCTACAATGACAAAAGATCTTCTAGTCGAGAGCACAATTGCTACAATTGTGGGAGACCCGGACACTATTCCAATGAGTGTATGGCACCCCACAAAAGAAGAGAAGAATCACCCAAGAGGAGAAGTAGAAGAGAAGAATCACAACCAAGAGAGAGAAGGAGTAGAGATGATCGTTATGAACGAAGAACATCCCGGAGAAGCAAGGATTCGGAAAGGAAGGACAAGTCATCAAGGAGCTACACAAAACGAAGACATCAAGCTCATGTTGGTGAATGGGTATCCGACTCCGACTCCGACAATCACTCCAAGAGAAGCTATCACTCTGATCGACTCCGAATATACTCAAGATGAAGGTGTTGTCGGTCTAGCACTTGTGTCAACCAACTCCTATGACATATTTGATTCACCAAATGAAGGACAACACACCCCGAGTATGTTGATTTCAATAGTGATGAAGATGACTTGCTAGGTGATGATGATTTACTTGTTGACAACTCTAGTGATAAATACTATGATGAAACGTCAATTAATCATGCTAATCAAGATAAAACGAATGACAATGATAAGGAGAAGATTGAGCTTCTAACTAAAGAACTAAACACTCTTAAGTTAGCTCATGAAACTATCTTAGAAGATCATCGAGAACTTTTAAGGACTCATGAGAAGTTACGCTTTGAAAAACTCAACCTTGAGCAAGAGCATGAGTTCTTAAAGGCAATCAATGATGATCTTCGTAAGAAAAGTTCTTCTTACATTGCCAAGCGTTTACTCTTATCTACTTACATGCCTCAAGTCAAGTCCATTAATAAGAACAAGAAGGATTCTTCCTCTAGTAGTAACAATAATCATGCTAAATCCAATGTTATTGCTTCTAGTAGTTCTCTTGATTCCACTAATGATTCTCTTAGCCAAGTTACACTTGAGCAAGAAAATAGCTTATTGAAGGGAATTATAGAGAAAGGTGTTTACAAGAGCCTTGCTGGGAGTAAGCAATTTGAGGAAATTGTACGCAAGCAAGGAAGGCACCGGAAGAACCAAGGTGTTGGTTTTGAATGAAAGTTCAATGCCAATGGAGTTGAGTGGGAAGAAGATCAATACCCCAAGACGAAGTTTGTTCCTCAACAAGAGAAGTATGATCCTACTTCCTTCAAGGGGACACAAGCTCAAGATGATCTTTCACCACAAGACCACAAGCAAAAAGGCAAGGACAAGCTTCAAGAGGAGATTGATGCATTTGAAGAAGCTCCTAAGGCCTTGGTCAAGTGGGTTCCCAAGACTACATCAAGCTCTACTTCATCAAGTACGACTACAACTCCAAGGATTCCCATCAAGATGATGTGGATCCCGAAGAAGAATAACTAGATAGTTCTTGATGGTGACTCCACCAACATATTCACTCATATAATTTTGCCTACAACAAGTGCAATCAACTTCCATATCTTGCATTAGTTCAAGGAGTCACAAACCCTCTTGTTGGTAAGACAAGGGACAAGGTAACCTAATGATTTCATAGACATTATCTTATGTGTGCATCACTCTATGTCTATGGATATCCTTGTTTGTTCCTTGTGGGACTAACCCTTGTAGGTATTGAAAGTGCAACTCACTCAAAGGGATTGCTCCAAATGATCTACATCAACATTGAGCATCCACATCTTCAACACCTACATGAAGTCATCATCGACAAAACCCAAGGTTAGTTCATCCCTCTAAGGGGGGATCTCACATCTAGGGGGAGCTTAAATCTAAGAATTGAGTCAAAGCAACTCTAATGGTGTGAACACATCAATGCATTATGTAAAAGCCATAACCCCACTTGAACTTAAACGATGAGTATGACCTATGATCAAATGTTCTCATTTGACTCCTAAGTCAATATACTCATATATAGATGACCTAGTCATTGCCAATTGCTTGATAGGTGCTAGAATTGTTTGTGCATGCTTTGCCACATATTTCATTTGCCATTTTATTGTGTGAGCATGTTGGTTGCACATTTTACTCATTCGAGGACATCCACTTGCTGTCAACGGAATTCATCCCCGCCGTTGCCGCCGTACCGAGTTCATTGCCAAGCTAGGGTATGGACTCGATCACAGTGCTATCCCCATCCAATTCCTAGCACATTGTGTTCATCATGATTCTTGCCACGATTGAAACTATTCTATCCAGTCAAAACAATCCATAGATTAGAGGTGAATTGAAAATTTAGGGTTAGGTTACCGCCGAAACCATCTCAGACCCACCGGGTTGTAGAACTCGGTTCCACCGATTCGGCTAAGGCCATTGCACAAGTGATTCTCGGTCTGACCGAGAATTGCAAATCGGTGTGACCGAGTTCAGGACTTTGTGAAACCCTAGCAGTCTCGGTGCCACCGAACTATGACTCGGTCTGACCAAGTTCACTAGTTTAGGTTCCAAAAGTTGATTCGGTATCACCGAGTTTGCAAATCGGTAGATCCGAAATGCTTTCTGTGGAAAACTAAAACTAAGTTTTTGAATCATTCTTTTGCAAAAACCTCTGTATTTTGTGATGCTCATCCACTCTATCTCATCTACATCTATTCATAGGGTCAGCAGTCAGTGTTTGCAACATGTCTGATCAAAGTGACAGCCAGAACATGGAAGATGAGCAGATTCAGATGAGTGAGGGCACTAGTCCCTCTAGTACCTCAGATGATGGTAGCAGGAGCACCCCAAGCAACTTACCCAAAGCTGCCACCAGGACCAGAAAGAAGAAAACCTCAGAACCTGAGGATGAAGACTATGTGGCAATTGAGGATGAGGCCGCTTCCAAGAAGAAGGTTCTCAAAAAGGAGTATGGCATAGCTGCTGCCATTAAGCCTAGTATGAAGACCAAAGTACCTGCAAAGAGAACTCCCATGTCTAAAGCCAGAGCCTCTACTCAAGTATCCTTGGTATCTCAACCCAAAGAGGCTGCTGCAGAAGGGAAGAAGAGGAAGGAGAGGGTCAAGAAGACCATGGCTAGAGTTGTTGGAAAGCCTTCCATGATGGAAGAGGAAGAGGAAGAAGAGGTTGCTGCACTAGCACCCAAGGCTCAGAAGCTTATGGGTGATGCTATAAGGTTAGGGGCTGCATCATCAAAGCCCAAAGAAGCACCCAAAGCTGCCTCCAAGCCCAAGATTGCACCAAAGAGGAATACTAGAAACATATCTACTGCTGAGAAGAACAAGGCCCCAGTGCTTGAAACTGCTACTGAAGAAGAAGAAGGTGAAGAGCATGTCCTGAGAAAGTTGAAGCCTAAGATTCTAGACCACAATGATGCTCATCCTGTGGCTGAGAACATGAAGCTGAGAAAGGATGCATGACTCAGACAGTGGAGGTTGTCTGATCCTTATGCTATCAGGAGAAGGACTGCTGTTGACTACAGGTTCCATACTAAGGAACAACAGGATTTCTACAGGGCAAAGCACCCCTCAAAGACAATCATGACAACATCTCAACCCTTCGAGCTATTGTATGGCTCTCCTCCTCCCACCAAGCCCCATGGCGATTTTTCTAGATGATGGAGGGTTTACTCCATTGGGATTTTGGCCCGGGCCTTGCCCTGGCTAATCAGGTGAGACGCAGGTTTGGATCTACAGTGCATTTCTCCCCCTCCCGTGACACCAAGGAATTCTTTTTGGTGGCTTCGTTTTCTTCTGCCTCGTTCCCTCTCACGGTGGAATCTATTGGTGTTGCTATTCAATGCTGCACTGGGGGCTATCGTGTGGGTCTCAAAGTGGTCCAAATCTCTCCGAGAGCATTTCGGTTTTCTGTTGCTAATAACAAAGTTGGCCATTTCATCTACCGTCTTAAGGACAGGGTTTGGCCTGATTTTGTCTGCCATTTTCACTTATTCAATCGTCGTTTCAACCGTGCTCCAGTGGATGCATCTTGTTGGCACGCTGACGAGGAATTACCAGAGTTAACTAGCCGGAGACCTATTGCTATTCAGTCCAAATTGGGTTCTATGAATCCTAAGTCTATCTCCAACTCCATGCAGCAATTAGCAAAGTTTAATCTGGTCCCGATCAATTCTATGCGGTTTTCCAATAAAGATTCGGGTGAGGCTTCCACCACCTTTTCTGGGATTGATCTCCGGCCACCATTGGTTCATGATACTGTTCTTGCTCAGGATGAACACCTTCATGTTGGATCTTTTCGGGTCCCACCTGCAATTACGGTATCTGATCAACCCATTTCCTTAGTGGACAAATTTCTTCAATTAGCAAAATTAGAGGAGTCACATATCCCGGTCTTTCTCTATTTGGGTGCCTTTAAATGCCGAATCAATGTAGCATATCCAACTCTCCCGCAAGGTTTCCTCTCTTCGGCTTTCAAATATGCACCGGCCCATGATCATTGGCCCCCGATTCTATCGGCCCAACACAAAGCTGACCTGGCCCAAGCCGCATACACAGAGGAGGAGATTTCGGTACTATCTGCTAATTGGGCTAACATGTGTGGACGATGCCTTCAGTGGGGGCACAAAAAGATTGCATGCCATGCCAGGATTATTTGTATTAATTGCTCTGCACCTGACCATAAGGTAACACTATGCCCATTACGTGCTAATTTGCAGTCCAATTTGAGCTTGAATTCCACAAGTATCGGGAATCATATCAATCAACCAGGATTTTCAATGCCTATTATTGCTACCACTTCCACAACTACCAAACTTTCGACCACCGTCCGATGCACTAGTTGCGGCTTCTATGGCCACGTGGCTCGTTCTTGCCTTAAACGACGCCGTGCGAGGCAATGGCAGTGGATACCCCAAAAATCTCCACTTGCCATTTCTACCCCTCACGTTCCAACTTCTTCCTCGAAAACTGATACGCTCCCGTTCTGTCCTCTCACTCGAACGCAGACACCACCACCGCCCCCTCCCCCACCCTCCCTCCCCCTCTCCACCATGGCGAACTACCCCCTGAACCCGGTGCCCTTCCTACCGCCGGGTTTTGCCGTCGAGCCAGGGCCTGCTGATCGCATTGTCCAGAGCGGGATGGTGGTTGGGCCGATTCCGCCGCTGAACCATGACTACCTTGCCATTGCTGAAGCCAGTCAATATGTCCCTCTACACCACGGGCCGCCATCCGCACTGCTATCGAAGGTTTGCTTCATGAAGCTCAACTCTTCACCACTGAATCAAGTGACCATCCTCTGGGTATTGGGATTTTTGGATTTGTCGATTCCTTCCTTAGAGATACTGCTGTTGCCACCCCTTTGGAATTAGAGGACGAAGATCTGCTCATCACCTTTGTGCCGCATCATGAGGCTCTCAATAGGCGTACCACTACGTTCGGTCCAGAGATCTGGCTGATGTTTTTTGGCTTCCCGTATGACTATCAGACTGACTACTTCATTAGTAAGTCTCTGGGGGGCTTTGGATCTTTGGTGTCTTGGTACAACCCCCGTCAGGATAGAAGGTTCATGTTGATCAAAGCCAGAGTCATTAGTCTGAGGCTTGTCCCTAAAAGTTTTGTAGTGTGGCAACTGGCTGGTGCTTGCGACTGCTGGACAGTTCAAATCACCATCTTGCGCATCTCTGACTAGAATGCGCTCCTCCCTGAAGTTCCACCTGCAGGCGAGGAACCACCTCCTCCGGACGGCAATCCGCATCCTCAGTTTGGTCCAGAGCTAACCGCGGAGCAGCTTTATCAACAGCAGGTGCATAACTGGCTGGTTCAGAATGCAGCGCCGGCCAATGGTGGACAGCCTGGCAACAATGGTTGGGGGGAATTGCCTGCGCCACCAGCCCCGCCCGTTGCTCAAATGCCACCGTACTTGATGAACTTTCAGGCATGGTTGGCTGCGCAGGGTCTGACAGTGCAACATGGTCTAGTTCCTGAACACAATCTAGAAGATAGTGCTGCTCAAGCTTGGAACGACTCGATCACTGTTTCTGAGGAAGACAACTCAGCTCACTCTGAAGCTGATTTTGCCTTGTTGATTGTTGAAGAGCCAGCACACCAGGATCTGATGACAGTGCCGTCTATCAAAACTCTTTCTGTCACGGTTGAATTACACAATGCAGGGCTCCATTTTGGTCTCTCCGCCCATGGTGATATGCTCATGAACCTGCTACTTGCTGACCCAACTCCTCGCCAGCTGCTCAACCATACTCTGTTCTCTGCAATCCGACCGGTTCTGGCCACCTGGGGCCCTTGGAGCAGTGGCTATGGTCTGCGATCCACCTTACAGGTTGAAGTTCAGGTCTCTGTCATCGAGGGTGAGCTGCAGTTCAGGCAAGTTCCCATTGCAACTTCTAGTTCTTCTGTGGTCCTCACAGAAATTTTCGAGCCCATTGCCCCTCCTGAGACTCTGCTGCTACCAGCGCCTGGTGAGATTCAGTCAATCGACTTTGCAACTTCTAACATTGCCGTACCTGCTGTTGAGCAGTCTGAAAGTGTTCAAATATCTAAAACTGTTGTACCTACTGCGGCTCAGTCTGAGATTCAGTTTTCCCCTAACAGTTCTGAAGTGCTCTCTGATTCCTTCTCTTCTGATTTGGACACTTTTAGCAGTGCAATGTCTGAAACCAGCCTGATTTCCGAGAGCTCCACCACCATCACTCAGAAGCACCGCAAAGGGAAGATGGCTATGCACATTGATACTGCCAACCTTCGTTGCAGCAACAGATCCACCAAGTATGATGGTTTCAGGGTCCCGTAGCCTTCTGATTCTCGTCAACAGAAATCCAAGGTCAAACCTCGTCTGATCCCCTCGGCTGCAACCGACACCGCACAACAAAGTTCTACAATGCAAGCCCCTGAAGAACAAGCTCTCGCTGTCCCTCCTCCAACTCCTGTTGCAACTATGCAAGCAGTAGGTACCCAGCTGTGCGCCATCCCACCTGAGGAGCTGACTGTTGCAGCTCTCAACAAGGAACCTGAGGATTCCACTTCCTCTGCCTAATCTACCTGCTACTTTTATTTCGTTTCCTTAGTCGATGGTACTTTTGCAGAGTTGGAATGTGCTCTGTTGGAATATTCGCGGTCTTAATTCCCCCGACAAACATTTAGCTCTTTCCAATGCGATCAATGCTAGTGGTTGTGCCGTTATTTGTCTTCAGGAGTCCAAAATGCCCTCTTTTGATGCTGCATCGCTCAAAGCTCTATGTCCGAGACATTTTGATAAATTTGCTTTTATACCTTCGCAAGGGGCCTCGGGCGGCATAGTGACGATCTGGAATAGTAGCATGTTTACTGGCGCTGTTTTTCTCTCAAAACCCTTTGCTCTGGGCATCGAATTTGTTTCCACGCAATCTGCGCATCGGTGGAAACTGATAAATGTTTACGGACCGTGCCAGGGGGAACAACGTGACCAATTTACTCAGTGGCTCTTTGACATTGACATCCCACCTTCTGAAGATTGGCTCCTTCTCGGTGATTTCAACTACATTCACTCACCTGATAATTGTAGTAAACCTGGTGGTAATGTCCATGATATGTTCACTTTTAACGATTTCATCCGGCAACAAATGCTCACGGAAATTCCTATCAAAGGCAGAAGTTATACCTGGTCCAACATGCAACAAAACCCACTGCTTGAACAGCTCAACTGGGTCTTCACCTCTCTCAATTGGACTGCATCATTCCCTAATACAATTGTCAACCCGCTGGGCAGGCCGGTTTCTGATCATACCCCTTGTTCGGTAGTTATTCAGACCACAATCCCCAAAAGCAAAATCTTTAGGTTTGAAACTTACTGGATCGCGCACCCGGGGTTTATGGACGTTGTTGAGCAGGCCTGGCACAAACCTATCCGCCATGGGAAGAATTCGAATGCTGCATCCATCTTATGTCAGAAACTTAAGTCTGTTCGTCATGCGCTCTCCCACTGGAGTAAAAAGATCTCCCGCCTCAAAGTTGCCATTGACAACACCAACAAAGCCATTCTTGAACTAGACTCTATTGCGGACCGTCGTAGTCTCACTACTCCTGAAAAGAATTTTTTGGTTATTCTTAAAAACCACCTTATCAGACTTTTGCAGTACCAGAAAGAATACTGAAAAAAACGCTGCACTATCAGATGGATTAAGTTTGGTGATGAGAACTCGAAGTTCTTCCAGGCAGTGGCTACTGAAAGTTACAGAATAAATTGTATCTCCACCCTAAAAATGGAGGACGGCACGACGGTGACCGATCATGTGGCCAAGGAGTCAATCCTTTTTGAGGCTTTCAAAGAGCGCCTAGGAAAAGCTAACCCTAAACCCATGCGCTTCAACCTGTCCAAGCTCCTTCGATCACAGGTGGATTTTGATAGCCTCACCACTCCTTTCTCACATGCAGAAATTGATGCTGTAATCAAGGACATGCCGCCGGATCGTGCCCCTGGACCTGATGGCTTCAATGGGGCTTTCTTATAAGCATGTTGGCCAATCATCAAAAATGATTTTTATCAGCTATGTGATGAGTTCCACTCAGGCAATCTGAACTTGGAAAGCCTCAACTATGGATTTATCACACTGATACCGAAGAAAAATGCCCCTGAGACAGTCAATGATTATCGACCCATCACGCTCCTTAACTGCTGTCTCAAGATCATCACTAAAATTTTGGCCAACCGGCTTCAGAAAATCATCCTTAAAATTGTCCATCGCAACCAGTATGGTTTTCTTCGTGGTAGATCCATACATGACTGTCTGGCCTGGGCATTCGAGTATATACACCAATGCCATGCCTCCAAAAGGGAAATCATCTTACTAAAGTTGGACTTTTCTAAGGCTTTCGACACTATAGAGCACTCCACCATGTTGCAAATTATGAAGAACATGGGATTTAACAAAAAATGGCTTCAGTGGATTCATTGCATATTTGCCTCTAGGAAATCCTCAGTTCTTCTCAACGGGAACCCCGGGCGCCAATTCCAATGCAGGTGTGGAGTCCGACAAGGGGATCCCTTGTCGCCCTTGATCTTTGTGTTAGCAGCCGACTTGCTTCAAATGGCCATTAATGAGGCCCTGGATAACAATCTCTTGCTTCACCCGATCCCACACGCACCTGGCAAGGATTATCCGGTCATTCAATATGCGGACGACACCATAATTGTCCTGCCGGCCTGCCAGGCACAGGTTTCTCGCATGAAACAAATTCTGACAGATTATGCGGCCTCGATCGGACTAAAAATCAACTTCCATAAGTCAACCATGATTCCGATCAACACATCCCAAGACAAGTGCCAATCGTTAGCAGATCTTTTTGGTTGTGCCACTGCCAGCATGCCCTTTACCTATCTTGGCCTGCCTCTTGGCACGACCAAGCCAACAGTGCTTGATATGGCTCCGATGGTTTGCAAAGCTGAACGCAGAATTACTGCTGCCATGTCCCTTATGTCTTATGCTGGGAAACTGGCCCTTGTCAACTCCCTCATCACGGCTCTTGCGATCTATCCCATGGGGACCCTAAAGCTTCCGCCTAAGATTTTAGAGCAACTGGATAAAATCAGAAGGCATTGCTTGTGGAAAAAGAAGACCGAAGCTGGGGAGAAATGCACACCACTGGCTGCTTGGGACATGATCTGCCGACCCAAAAAATGTGGTGGTCTTGGTGTTTTGAACCTGCGTATCCAAAATGATGCCCTACTTCTCAAAATGCTGCACAAGTTCTACAATCACAATGACACTCCATGGGTTAATCTAATATGGCATACCTACTATAATAACATTGTCCCGCATGTAGCTGACCCTTCCGGATCATTTTGGTGGAAAGACCTAGTCAAACTCATGCCAACTTACCGTGGGGTCACAAACGTTCAAATCAACTCCGGCTCTGCGGCCCTGTTCTGGAAGGATATGTGGAATAACTCCATCTACACCTCATCCTTCCCCAGAGCGTTCTCCTTTTCCACCAACGCTGATATCTCAGTTCAGGAGTTCTTGTCAACCATGGATCTGGCTACAATCTTTCAACTTCCGCTCTCCATGCAAGCCCATGACGAGCTACGTCAAATCCAGTGGGAGGTCTCTCAGGTTGTTCTACGTGGCTCTACGGATCAATGGATTTGTGTATGGGGAGACCAGTCTTTCAAGACCTCTGCCTACTACAACTTTGTCTTCCGAGATGTGATGGCACATGAGGGGTTCAAATGGCTCTGGAAGGCCAAATCGATCCCTAAGATCAAAGTTTTTGGCTGGTTTTTGCTCTCTGGCAGACTCAATACGCGCAACATGCTCAGTAGGCGACACTACAATATTGGCGATAACCTGGATTGCCTTCTATGCAACCAACACGTTGAGGAGACTGTGGAACATCTGTTCTTTCGCTGCACTTTTAGTTCAACCTGCTGGCAATATTTGGGAATTCATTGGCCAGCACAGGGCAATAGATTGGATTTGATATCACATCTAAAGATGAGACACGGGCGCAAGATGATCATGGACATCTTCCTCGTTGCTGCATGGAGCCTCTGGAAGGAACGTAACAATAACTACTTTCGACATGTGACCCCCACGGTCACCTCCTGGCGGACACGCTTCAAGAAAGACTTCTCTGATATTAGTCATAGGCTACCACAACATAAGAAACACTTAGTGGCCGATTTTATTACTATTCTTGACTAACCACCTCCCCCCCACCCCCCCTCTCCCTTGTAACCACCTCAATCCCCCCCTTGTAAACATCATGTAACACCACCATTTATTTATATATATATGCAGTAGGAAGCTCTCCTACTGTCTCAGTTTTCAAAAAAAAAAACAGGATTTCTATGAGACAATGTTGCTGGACAAGAAACCAATAGTTTGTGACATGAGGTGGGTGGAATGGACCTACATGAAGGAGAAGGAGGAACACTATCCTAGTGTGTATGACAGTTTCAGTGCTTGTGGAGTTGCACACTTTGTTGGGCAGAAGCTCACAAAGTGGAATGATGAGCTCATAATGCAATTCTACTCCACAACACACTTCTATCCAGATGGCAGGATAGTGTGGATGTCTGAAGGTACAAGGTACCAATCAACTATTGAGGAATGGGATAATCTGATCAATGCACCTAAGGAGAAGGAAGATGACTTGGATGTCTATGCCAAGAAGAAGATGGATCACAACACTATGGCACATATGTACAATGAGATCCCAGATGCTGCAGTAGAGACACATAAGTTTGAATTTGTACATTATCTTCTGTCAGGATTGCCAACCATCAACTGGATCCTCAGGCACACTCTATTGCCCAAGTCAGGTGACCACAACATGATCAGAGGCCATGCAATAAACTTGCTACACTTATTTGATGTGCCACAGAAATTCAAGGTCATGAGCCTCATTGTTGAGACTATCAAGAGGACAACAGCTGACCAGAAAAGAAGTTGTGGGTATGCCCCATAGATCCAGGAGCTGATTAACTCCAAGATGGGCACATGCACATACTTGCTGGACAAGGAACACTTTGCTATCTATCCAAACTTTGAGGATAACCAAGTGGTTATGGATGAAGATGAACCATCTTCAGTGCATGCTCAAGCAAAGAAGGAGAAGGCACGGACAGAGAAGGCTACCAAGATGCCAACAATGGAAGAGGCATCTCAGTACTTTCTGAAGAGCAAACAAGATCAGCTAGGCTACTTGATTGCATCCACTCTGAGGATTGAGAAGGGGCTGGCCACCTTGACTCAAAACCAGGAGAGCCTGGAGAGGATCATGGAGCAGAAGTTCTATGACTTGGATGTGAAGGTAACTAAGATCCAGTCTATTGTTGAGCAGCTTCAGGATGATATGCAGGAGAGGAAGGGCAAGACAACCACTGATGCATTTGCCAGAGTGCCTAGAGCTCAGAGATCAGCTGCAGTGCCAGTGACAGACACCAGAGCCACTTCATCTGCACCAGCTACAACTCCTACAGCACCAGCTCCAGCACCTACACCTCCAGCTCCATCTACATCTACTGAAGTCTTCGTCCAAGGAGCCATCTCTACACCACCACCTGAAGATCAAGCCTGAGAGTCGATTTAGTGCTATGCATTTTCTATGAACTTTTTGGTAACTTGTTGCCAAAGGGGGAGAAAAATGTATAGATCATAGGCTTCGAGAGAGAGTGTTGCTTTTCTTTGGTTCTCTCTTGCTTTGGTGGTTAAACTTTATTCGCTTGTTTGAGATACTTTATGTCCGTGTGATACCTGGACGATCATTTATGCTTGTTGGATGACATTATCTCATTTATCTTTATGTGATCATTCACTTTGCTTGGTGATGAGTGCATGTATTCAATTATTATCATTTTGAGTGCTCCACCAAGATGTATGTGACATGGAAGAGTAACCCATGAGCCTAACTCTTTGTGCATTTGCAGTCCAAAGCAAATCTTAAACTATGCACAAATTTAGGGGGAGCTCTTGCTTATCACATACTTCTCAAAGCGACAATATTTTTCACTCTTATTATCAATTGTCGAAGCTTTGATCTATATGTTGTCATCAATTACCAAAAAGGGGGAGATTGAAAGTGCAACTATCCCTAGGTGGTTTTGGTAATTCCTAACAACATATAGCTCATTGAACTAACATCATTCCAAGATAAATATTTCAGGAAAAGCTCAATGAATGGCATGGCATGGATGAGAAAAGTGGATCCCTCAAAATGCTAAGGACAAAAGGATTAGCTCAAGCTCAAAAGCTCAAGACTCTACATTTTATATTTTAGTGATCAAAGATCACATTGAGTCTATAGGAAAAGCCAATACTATCAAGGAGGGATGAGGTGTTGCTTAATGAGTTTCTTGCTCCACAGTGCTTAGTGATATGCTCCAAAACCCTCAACTACTTTCTCACATCCACATATGACCTAAACCAATAGTCAAACTCGACCCTACCGATTCTTTCTACCAGGCGCCACCGAGTTCAGATGTCATAGCCACTGCCACAAACCCTAGGCAAATCGGTCTCACCGATAGGGATCTTGGTCTCACCAAGATGGGATTGTAATCTCTCTGTTTCCATTCGTAACATTTCGGTACCACCGAGATGAGCGATCGTTCCCACCGAGATTGCAATGTAAACTCCCTATTTTCTTTTTGTAACATTTCGGTCCCAACGAAATGAGCGAACCGGTCCCACCGAGTTTACCTGACCAACTCTCTGGTTAGCTTATTACCAAAATCGGTCTCACCGAGTTTGTGTAATTGGTCTCACTGAGATTACGTTATGCCCTAACCCTAACCATATGGGTCCTACCGAGTTGCATGTCGGTCCCACCGAAAATCCTAACGGGCACTAGATTTGTTGAACGGTCCGACCGAGTTTCTCAATTTGGTCCCACCAAGTTTGGCAAGTTGTGTGTAACAGTTAGATTTTGTGTGGAGGCTATATATACCCCTCCACCTCCTCTTCATTCGTGGAGAGAGCCATCAGAACAAGCCTACACTTCCAACTCGCTGTTTCTGAGAGAGAACCACCTACTCATGTGTTGAGGCCAAGATATTCCATTCCTACCATATGAATCTTGATCTCTAGCCTTCCCCAAGTTGCTTTCCACTTAAATCTTCTTTCCACCAAATCCAAATCCTGTGAGAGAGAGTTGAGTGTTGGGGAGACTATCATTTGAAGCACAAGAGCAAGGAGTTCATCAACAACACACCATTTGTTACTTCTTGGAGAGTGGTGTCTCCTAGATTGGCTAGGTGTCACTTGGGAGCTTCCGACAAGATTGTGGAGTTGAACTAAGGAGTTTGTAAGGGCAAGGAGATCGCCTACTTCGTGAAGATCTACTGCTAGTGAGGCAAGTCCTTCATGGGCGACGGCCATGGTGGGATAGACAAGGTTGCTTCTTCGTGGACCCTTCATGGGTGGAGCCCTCCGTGGACTCGTGCAACCGTTACCCTTCGTGGGTTGAAGTCTCCATCAACGTGGATGTACGATAGCACCACCTATCGCAACCACGGCTCAAAAATCACCATGTCTCCAAATTGCGTCTGAATTCTCCAAACCCTTCCCTTTACATTCTTGCAAGTTGCATGCTTTACTTTCCGCTGCTCATATACTCTTTGCATGCTTGCTTGAATTGTGTTAAGATTGCTTGACTTGTGCTAAGATAGCTAAATCTGCCAAAGACTAAAATTGGGAAAAGGACAAGTTTTTATTTGGTCAAGTAGTCTAATCACCCCCCTCTAGACATACTTTCGATCCTACACCGGTGCTCTACCAGATATAACAACCCAGATAAACCTGAGCTGTGGATACCCCCATAAGTGGTGCTAGGGGCTGCCCACAAAAAAAGAAGCCCTTAGTTTGGCTCGACCATATTAATACAATAGCATATTGCATTTTCATTAACCAGCTCTTCGCACGAAGTCTTTCACCTGGGTTTTCCCCCTTTTTACAGATGACCATCGTGCTACACCCTTCCAGGATACGGCACAACGGAGACAAAGGCGCAGACATGCAGCAGGGCCCCGCTCAAAGGTTTCTCTTTAGATTAAGACCCTGCGTAAACCTTTTTTAAAGTCTCTTGTTGTTTCTTCCTCTCCGGACACTTAAAATAATTAGGAGGGATACTGGCTTTCTTGACACTTCGTCACACCAGACTAATGCATGTACCTGGAAACACAGGGCTCATTATCGAGGGCGTTATTCAGCCTAGTATATGTTGTAAAGTCCGAATACCTTAGGGAGTGTTCGGCATCGCGAGTTTGGCCTTA
This sequence comes from Triticum aestivum, assembly GCF_018294505.1. NCBI lineage: Eukaryota > Viridiplantae > Streptophyta > Magnoliopsida > Poales > Poaceae > Triticum > Triticum aestivum. The sequence goes on along the minus strand of NC_057807.1, from coordinate 333,525,228 downwards.
TATGCATCAGCTCCAAATCATGTCTTTGGTCAAATGTTGGGTTTGCCCGGCTCCCGTGTTTTGCTACCTTACGTTCCGTTCTATCGGCTAAGGCGGCACCGGGAGAACTATTGCGATTGTGCTCTGGTTCATCTGGATGAGCACCTCAGTAGAGAAAGCCGAAAACTGACTGTCATGATACAACGCGAGACTGGTCAACGACTCGATGACTCAGCGGAATCTTCGTGATTCCTTCGCATTAACGAAGGACCGGTTTCCCGGTCACGTACATACGCGCACCATATTCGGATGAACGCGGAAGTACCAGCGGCTATATAGTAGCCCCACCGTCAAACTCCTATGGCTAAGTGAAAGTGTTAAAGCTATATAGTCCTATTGCCTAGTTCGCTGTGCTATCACCTCCTTAACGGACCAAGACGTTGGATTAAGTGTGACTATGCGTTTTCTCGAACACCCCCGCACTATGTGCGTGGGGGCTGAAGCCGACGACTGCAAACTTTCAGGTTATATACATACATAAATGGCCGCACAGGAGGCACTATAAAACTTTCGGGCAAAAGTATAAACACAGCCTGTATAATCAAAATAGCATTGTTTTTACAATGGAGATACATGTCACTCGAACATGGCACTCTTCGAGCACCGAGCCTCTATTAAACGGGCGCCTTCTAGGACTTCTTCAAAATAGTGCTCAGCAGGGTCCGGGCCTCCCGTCGGACCCCGGGTTGCAATAGCGGTGGTTTCCATCCCTGTACAGTATGGTTTAACACGGGCAAGAGCCATCCGCACACCCTCTATGCATGCTGACCTCTTCACAACATCGATATGCGACACAACACCAAGGAATTGTTGCACTAATCCAAAATAACTGTCCGGCCTTGGTCCCCGTGGCCAAAGATGATCCACGACAGACCTCATAGCTAGCACGGACAACCTATGGAGCTCGGCCCATGCGGCCATCCTTTCATTCAACGGTAGAGGACGCGTCGGAGCACTAAACTGCGACCAGAATAACCTTTCCACCTTATGGTTTTTCTGATCTTTGTAAAATTCGGTCGCATCAGCAGCACTCTTTGCCAGGTCTGCATACGCATCCGCAGCGCTCCACAACTGATCCAGAGGGGCATACTTAGGATCGCCGAACTTCATCTGCAACAAATAGGGCCTCCCAGCCATGATATCTCCGGCTTCACGAAGCTCCTCCCTTATCCCTCTCATCTCAGAGCGGGTTTCCTTGGCTGCCTCTAGGGCCTTCTTCAGGTCAGCCGCTTGCGCTTGGTTTTCCTTTTCAAGGAGCTCATGGCGGTCGGCGACATCTTTAAGCGCAGCAGCCATCTGGGCTATCTTCTCTTCGCTCTAGCGATGAGCAGCCTGTTCGGCTCTTAGCTCTTCGACCGCCTTCAGAGTGGTCGCATCACTTACTTGGGCTTGCTCCTTGGCTCAGGCAAGCTCCGCCCAAAGGGTCTCTATGGCAGTAGCTCCATCTACAGTCACAGCATATTATAGATACTAGCATCATGCTCCTCTTAAATATTTGCTGACAAGTTAAACATACATACCCTGGGCCTCGTCAAGCCGCTTATTAACAAGCGTGATGTCGGCATCGGCCACGTAAGTCTGCCGCTTCAATTCGGCAAAATCAGTAGTCCGGTTAGCCGCCGGACCCTCAGCCGCCTGCACATAAAGCAGCGTGATTATTACCAGAGATTATGATCCTCTATTTGCCACCTTTGGATGGCAACCAGAGTCTCAGGGGCTACTATCTATACAGAGCACACCTAGTATGTGCGGTACCGTCAAAAATACATTTTTTGCGTACCTCAAAGCCTCTTAGCAGACTTGTAAAAGCTTCATTCAAACCGCTTTTGGCGGATGAAATCCTCTCAACCACCGTACCCATTAGGGCATGATGTGTCTCTGAGATGGCCGCTCGCTCTAGAAGACCCATCAGTGTGTCCGGCTATGTGCCGAACAATCCCGGACTCCTCCTGAAGCTCTCCTTAGGAGCCAGATATTCTGGACTATGGGCAGCCGAACTGTCAACTTCTGGCCTTGGCGGATCAGGAGAAATCCCCCGTGACGAAACCTCGGGGTCGTCCGCCCCATGTGGCGGGGAGGCAGGAGGAGGCATTTCACTCTCCATCATCTCTGGAGGAAGATCCCCCAAAGACGAACTCCGTGGAGAAGGGCTATGAGCCGGACTGCAACAAATATGTCTCGGTTATTATTCTCAGAGACAAAACAAGATATACTTACCAAAGTACCTTTTTTGACTTACAGCTCGGTTGAGGGCTGGCCCCCTTGCGGGCGCTGTACGGTAGGGACGCCCTCTGGGGCAGGGCCCCCTGGTGAGGGTTTCTTCCCTCGCTTGGAAAACTCTGTTTCTAAGTCTTCAGAGGCGGCCCTTTTCTTACCGTGGGGAGAGGGGATTTCGGATTCACCTCCCTGATTATCCTCCTTTACGGAGGAACTTACTCCCCCGATTTGGATATGCAAAGTGTGAATCCCATCGGTGGCTTCTCTATTCCTCCCCTCATCTTCTCCTGATGGCACGTGATACGGTGCACGCTTAAGCATCCTGGTCAATAGAGGATCCGGCGAGCCTTCGGGAAGAGGGGCCGAACACCTAATCCTCTCCGCCTTCCTTATCCAGTCCTGGCAGAGAACAACTTTTCAGAATGATGTTATAACAAACATAAAGGACGGTGTGTTCGGTAGTGGAATTACTTACCTGGGTATCCGGACGGTTGCAGTTGAGACCCACGTCCTCGGTGGTGTCTGGACACTTTATTCGTGATTCGAAGAACGACCCATACATCTCTTTAAGCGTCATGCTAAAGAATTGTTGAATGGTTCATGGTCCTTCCGGGTTGAACTCCCACATACGGAGAGGTCGACGTTGGCAGGGCAGGACCCGACGAACCAACATCACTTGCATTATCTTGACAAGGCTGGCGTCCTTCTTAAGAAGGTTACGGATGCGGCTTTGCAGCGTCAGCACGTCGTTAACCGGCCCCCAGTCCAGCCCCTTGTTGACCCATGATGCCAGTTGCGGCGGAGGGCCCAGGGGGAATGCTAGAGCGGCTGCCCGCTTTGTACCTCGGGGAGCTGTGATGTAAAACCACTCTCGTTGCCATAAGTCAGAAGTTTCTGTGAAGGAACCCTTTGGCCATGGGGCATCGGTGCCCTTGCTTATTATAGCACCTCTGCACTCTGCGTGACGCCCGTCGATCACCTTTGGCCTCACATTGAAAGTCTTGAGCCATAGGCCGAAGTGGGGGGTGATACGGAGGAAGGCTTCACACACGACGATAAATGACGAGATGTGAACGATGGAGTCTGGAGCTAGATTGTGGAAATCTAGCCCATAATAGAACATGAGCCCTCTCACAAAGGGATCAAGATTAAAACCTAGCCCTCAGAGGAAGTGGGAAATAAATACGACACTCTCGTTGGGTTCGGGAGTGGGGATGACCTGCCCTTGAGCAGGCAACATGTGCGGGATTTCGGCGGTGAGATACCTAGGCTCCCTAAGCTTCCTGATGTCCTCCTCTATGACAGAGGAGGCCATCCACCAGCCTTGAAGGTTGGATCCAGACATGGTCGAAGGTCCAAAGTGCTTAAGCCTGAGCCTTGGGTGTTGGAACTCGAGGTGCGGGTGGGGAAGGATCGAGCGTGGGAAGAAAGGGATAGGCCTTGGCCCCTTATAAACAGGACGAATACCAAGCGTCCCCCGCGTGACCATTTCGGACTTGCCTAAAATTGAGGAGTCATATTAAACAAACACGGTTGGGTTACCCACACCTATATTGATGAGAATCCCGTGATAAGGGGAACACGATCTCTGCTTCGACAAGACGTGCCAATAAAACCGCCTCGCGATACGTGCGATGGCAAGTTGTGAGAAACGGTTAGAATAATGACTAGGCCATGGCATGATGTCATGCTATGAAAAGCTGTCAGCAGATTAGATTTGCAGAATATTGTGCTCTCTACGGTGGTATGTGGAATTTGTTTTGCAGAGCCAGACACGATTCTTGTGTTCAAAATCTTCTATGGAGTATTCGAAGAAGGAACCCGACTTGCAATGCCAAAGACAATCTGCGCACCGGACTCATCATCATTCAGATATGAAGATCTCCTCTGTAACCGACTCTATGTAACCCTAGCCCCCTCTGGTGTCTATATAAACCGGAGGGTTTCGTCCATAGGACAACAACAATCATAATCACAAGCTAGCTTCTAGGGTTTAGCCTCTACGGTCTCGTGATAGATCAACTCTTGTAATACTCATATCATCAAGATCAATCAAGCAGGAAGTAGGGTATTACCTCCATCGAGAGGGCCCGAACCTGGGTAAAACATCATGTCCCCTGCCTCCTGTTACCATTAGCCTAAGACGCACAGTTCGGGACCCCCTACCCAAGATCCGCCGGTTTTGACACCGACAATGGGCGCCCTTACTGCTCGCATGTGTCCCGTCGAGCCTACGCGGTGGACAGGATGCACGCGTCCCGTCGAGCCTGCATGGTGGAATTCTCGCACTCGTTCCGTCTAATCAAACAGCTGCACGCACACCATCGAGTATGGTTAAATTTCGACACGGTTATTATAATACAACCATTTGCGATATTAATGTGTCAGCTTTTTGTTTCAAAAAGGACTTCGTTGGCTACTAATGTGTGCGCCTCTTCTCAAACTGGACGATTTTTTTTACCACGACATATATGTGCCATGTCATGAAACCATGCCAAGTTTCGTGTTTTTTGGGTGAGTTTTTTATTTACTGGGATTTAAAAACCAAGATTCTCAATGTTTCAGGATGACAACAAGTTTGTAATTCATTCTCGTTCTTCAATGGACCTAAACATGCACCCAATGACACATGTATGATTTCCCATCCATTTTGCTTCACTCGAGCATGTGCTTGTAGTTCAAATTTGAATTATGGACTACATTGAATGTGTAGAAAACTTAATTAGTAATATATACAATGGCCAAACGAACCCTGAATAGTTTCAAATTTCAGCACGACACTCCTGTTATTCTATGTTGCCTGTAGAAAACAAAGTTCAAGGCGAGAAGAGGCAGCGATTATCGTTTTGCCCACCAGAGGGGCATGTTTCCCTACCGGAACCACGAGGGTTGCGACAGGATCCGGTTTGTAAGAGGCTTGTAATATAGCTTCACCCAAATTGGACAATTATATGTACCATGTAGTGACACCATGCCAAGTTTCATGATTTCCTGGTGAGTTTTGGATTTATAGAGATTTAAAAACCGAGATTCTCAATGTTTGTGGCCAAGCCGGGACGACGAGACGGTTGAATTCATTCCCATTCATTCCATGGGACCTAAACATGCACCCCAAGGAAACATGTATAATTTTTTTAGCCATTTCGGTGAACTGGAGCATGTATTTGTAGTTCGGATTTGAATTATGGACATTAAATGCCTAGAAAACTCAAATAATGAATAAAAAAGGTCAAATGAACCCTGAATAATTTCAGAGTTCAGTGCGAATCTCCCGTTGTTCCGTGTTGCGTGTAGAAGAAAATACGAGGCTAGAAGAGGGAGCGATTATCGTTTGGCCCACAAGGGGACATGTTTCCCTATCAAAACCATGAGGGTTCTTGCGACGGGCTCCGGTTTGTAAGAGGTCTGTAATAAAGCTTGGCCCAAACTGGCAATGTTTTTACCACGACATATATGTGCCATGACGTGACACCATGCCATCTTTGATGACTTTCTGGTGAATTCTGGATTTATGGGGATTTAGGAACCGAGATTCGAAATGTTTGAGGATGAGCCAGGACTCTAGTACAGTTGTAATTCGTTCCCATTCCTGGCATGGGACCTAAACATGCACCCAAAGACATATGTATAATTTGTTTAGCCATTTCGGTGAACTGGAGCATCTATTTGTAGTTCAGATTTGAATTATGGACATTAAATGCCTAGGAAACTCAATTAGTGTATAAAAAGGCTAAACGAACCCTGAATAAGTTTAAATTTCAGTAGGAATATCATGTCGTTCCATGTTGCCCGTGGAAGAAAATACAAGGTGAAAAGAGGCAGTGATTGCGTTTCGCCCACAAGGGGAACACGTTTCCCTATCAGAACCATGAGGCTTCTTTGAGAGAAGCTCCAGTTTGTAAGAGGTTTGTAATAAAGCTTGGCCCAAATTGGCAATGTTTTTACCAAGACATATATGTGCCATGACGTGACACCATGCCCCCATTGATGACTTTCTAGTGAGTTTTGGATTTATGGGGATTTAAAAACGGAGATTCGAAATGTTTGAGGACAAGCCAGGACGCGGTTACGATTGTAATTCGTTCCCATTCCTGGCATGGGACCTAGGCATGCACCCAAGCACACATGTATAATGTTTCTAGCCATTTCGGTGAACTGGAGCATATATTTGTAGTTTAGATTTGAATTATGGACATTAAATGCCTAGGAAACTCAATTAGTGTATAAGCAGGCCAAATGAACCATGAATAAGTTTAAAGTTCAGCACGAATATCATGTCGTTCCATGTTGCCCGTGGAAGAAAATACAAGGCGAAAAGAGGCAATGATTACGTTTCGCCCATAAGGGGAACATGTTTTCCTATCGGAACAACGATGCTTCTTTGAGAGAAGCTCTAGTTTGTAAGAGGTTTGTAATAAAGCTTGGCCCAAATTGGACAATGTTTTTACCACGACATATATGTGCCATGACGTGACACCATGCCACCTTTAATGACTTTCTGGTGGGTTTAGGATTCACAGGGATTTAAAAACCAAGATTCCAAATGTTTGAGGACGAGCCAGGACGCAGGTACGGTTGTAATTCGTTCCCATTCCTGGCATGGGACCTAAACATGCACACAAGGACACATGTATAAATTTTCAAGCCATTTTGGTGAACTGGAGCATGTATTTGATGTTCAAATTTGAATTATGGGCATTAAATGCCTATGAAACTCAATTAGTGTATAAAAAGGCCAAACGAACCCTGAATAAGTTTAAATTTTAGCTCAGATATCCTGTCATTCCATGCTGCCCATAGAAGAAAATACAAGGCGAAAGGAGGCAGCGATTACGTTTCGCCCACAAGGGGGACGCATTTCCCTATCGGAACCACAAGACTTCTTTGAGAGAAGCTCCGGTTTGTAAGAGGCTTGTAATAAAACTTGCGCCAAGATGGATGATAAAAATTCCTCAACATATATGTGCCATGTCGTGACACCATGCCAGGTTTCACGATTGTCGGGCGAGTTTTGGATTTACGGGGATTTAAAAACCGGTATTCTTCTCACGAAATGTTTTCAAATAGCACATGGTTCACTCAAGAAAGCCGTGTGCCTACCAAACCGTGGCCGATGCCCCCTCCCCCTGTTGCGCGTTTTGATTGGCCAGAACCCAAACCCCACGGATCGTACATGTGCAATGTTGGATGCTCCCAGATCGAACGGCAACCCTGAGCCCTTTCGACAGCACATGCAGTACATGGGTAAGCACTGTGCACATGCTTCGTGCTAGATCACGTTTCCTTCTCTACTAGGTTTTCTAAATAGGCTACCGTTTCTCGCCACTCCTCTCATCGGTTTCCTACCTCTTCTCCCATCATTTTCCCGCTACCAGTGTCAGGTCTCATTGAAGGCTAGCGGCAACACACCGGCCATTTAAATATCCCACACAGTTTCTAAAAGCACAAATATGTGTGATAGGAGGGAGTAGGTCCCATAGGGTGACCAGCGTGAAACGCCTTAAGGGCAAGGAGGCAATTCTTTTCAGCAAGGGGTGGCTTCCCATCCGCTAGCCTAGTCGAATAGAACGCAGAAGTTAAGCGTGCTCGGGCTCGAGTAGTCCAAGGATGGGTGACCCGTTGGGAAGTTGCATATCTCAAGCTTCATTTAAATGCCATGACATGGTCATTATAGAGATATATTATTATCTCTATAGTGAAGAGAGATATTATATCTCTATAGTGACCTATCATGGCAATTATATAAAACCTTGGGATCCTTGTTTTGCTAATTTGTAGGCTATGTTTTTATGGGTTATTTTTGCTCTAAAAAATTAAAGAATGACTGACTTGACCTGTCATGGCGATTATTAGAACCTACTAAGTTTTTATGGGTTAGTTTTTGCTCTAAAAAATTAAAGAATGATTGACTTGACATGTCCTGGCGATTATATAAACCTTTTTCAGGTTGCATGCAGGGTATAGGGGGCAGGGTGTTCTTCTTGAGCATGTCTCTCTTGTGCGGCTTATAGACGCAACACATATCTGTGGGCTCCCCGAGGTATATATACTATCCATTACTGACAATTAGGGGGGCCCACACAATCTATCCCTTTGACCCAACAATGAGAAGGGTTTGACCATGATGGTTTCCTATTGATACTAGTAAGGTACAGGTGCATTGCACGCATGAGATTTGGTAACCAAATTATGAATAAATACCACACTATAGCATGTAAGCTTTGAGTCATATATGCATGATGTAGATGTTCGTTTAATTCTTATAGTTCATCTCATCCAAAATTAATTAGTTTTATAAAAAATAAATCTATTTTAAGATTCATGGAATTGTGTATTGTAAAGCATGAGGTAAAAACAAAAAGTGCCAATTCATTTAGAAAAAAAGTTTGGGCAATTAAGATATGGAAGATTCTAGAGAACAAAGGAGAAGTGCTTGTGTTTTGAGGTTTGTGCATTATGCTTAAGTTCAACCATGGAGTCTTCTAGATTGTACATGTGGCAGGATCTGGTGGAATGTAGATGATATCCAACGGCCAATAGTGCTCGGATTTGCCATCTCTGTACCGTCGGATTGGCTTGATCCAACGACCAACTTTCAAAGTTATTAGCACACTATATAGGGGTATAGATATAGATATAGATGTGTCCCATGCTAGACCAAATAAAGTTTGAGCGCATGCGTGGGACGACCCTCCTCGTCGCCGCCTCGAAGCTGCGAAATCGACATCGTATGTATTGAACCAGGCTTGGAGTCGGGTACGGTGTTCAGTTTGTAATGTAGTTGGTGGCCCATCGAAGTTGTTCATTTGGGATTTAAACACATCACACACCACCATACCCATACATATTTTTGGGTCGCATGCAGTGTATACGGGGTCTTTTGATCGACCACGTCTCCCTTGTGCGGTTTTTTGTGACGAGACACATATCTGTGTGCTCGAGTGTATATATATCATCCCTTTGACCAATAATGAGGGGTATGTGTTGGCCATCAATGGATTCCTCCTAGTTTGTGTTAGGGCTGGTCACTGTCACATGTTGCTCAACCAAAGCTCGAGCTCATGCGTTGTCAGGATTCCCTCCACATGCTTGGATTGCTGGGTTCGAACTACATCATACCCTGCATATCTCGTCCTTAACTACCTTGCCTTCATGGTTGTTGTCTGTATCGAGAGGTAGGCACCACGTCTAAATTGTATATTATTCTATATTGAAAACACACATCACCCCTTCCCAACGTACATCATTTTGGGCCGCATGCAAGAGGTGCTGGTTTTGTGGTCCCTCTCGTGCGATTTTTATGATGGTTCAATCTATTGGCCCAAGCGGTTTATCGACAACAACAGTTGTCGTTTGACCAAATGATAGATTCATTGGTCCGTATTATGGTAGGTCATGGCGACATGCATGCATGACCAAAGTATCGATCATTACGTGCATCTTCCCCGCTGACACGAAGTGGGAGGTGGTGGGCCAAGCATCCTAGCTAGGTATGACATTATGTCATTATAGATATATATATATATATCCACGGGTGCTTTCGGGTTTGCGAGGCAGGTGCCACCAAAGTTATGCATTGTGTATTTAAAGTTTTAAACATCCCCAATATTCCTACATATATTTGGCCACTTCTAGGTGGTTCTTGACTTCTGGCCCCTCTCATCGATCTTCCACGACGCGCCCAACCGTGGGCCCGCACGGTCAAAGTTGTGCATTGGAATTTTGAACATCACAGACCACCCTTTTCACTCATATATATTTGGGCCACATGCTGGTGTGGCTATCTTCTGACCATCTCTAACGTTTTTTGCTACAAAGACTCTGATGACGCTCAACGGACATAGGTATAATATCTTAACCATGTGTGATACAAGTGCGTTGTGAATCACCACGCCTAGGCAAGTGCGAGCAAAGGTGGAGGTATTGGCTCAATCGTGTGCGATGCAAGTGCGCCATAAAATCACCATGACCGCACAAGCGCGAGCAAAGGGTGGAGGTACCGGCTTAACCGTGTGCGATGCAAGTGCGCTATAAAATCATCACATGTGCAAGCTAAAGGCGGGTAAGTTGATTTGGAAATTAGGATGAACCATGTGCGATAGACCAGCTAGCTAGAAATATAAAAACAAACTACCCGCCTTGAGCGTTGCAAAAATCGGCGGTCCCGCCACTTTTCCTAATTATCATACACGCATATTGTTATTGGACCGTGCGTGACCTTGGGCACTCCCGCCCCGCATCAATTCCTTTACCCAAATTTTAGTAGTCGCCATACTTGAACCGTCGCCCACACTCCTCCAGCGCTGACCTTATAGTAAAATTGCAGTAGCCGAGACATTTGAACCGTCGCCCTCTCTCGTCCACCACCATCTCCACCCACCATTACTAAAATTTTCAGTAGCCGTGACGTATCCTCAAACAACCCCTCCCCTCCACAGTCCCCCACCCGCCCCTCCCCCACTCGAACCCTAGCTCGCGGCCGCCGCCGGCGCCGCCGCCAATCCCTGCCGGTCTAGCCGTTCCTCCTAGCTTAGATAATAAAGTTCAGGTTACTCGGCGATTTGTTGGGGAACACGGTAATTTCAAAAAAATTCCTACGATCACGCAAGATCTATCTAGGTGATGCATAGCAACGAGAGGGGAGAGTGTGTCCATGTACCCTCGTAGACCGAAAGCGGAAGCGTTTCAATAACGTTGTTGATGTAGTCAAACTTCTTCGCGATCCAACCGGTTAAGTACCGAACGCACGACACCTCCGCGTTCAGCACATATTCAGCTCGATGACGTCCCTCGTGCTCTTGATCCAGTTGAGGACGAGGTTGAGTTCTGTCAGCATGACAGCGTGGCGACGGTGATGATGATGCTACCGGCGCATGGCTTCGCCTAAGCACTACGATGGTATGATCGAGGTGTGTAACTATGGAGGGGGGCACCACACACGGTTAAGAGAAACTTCTGTATCTTTGGGGTGCCCCCTGCCCATGTATATAAAGGAGGGATGGAGAGAGACCGGCCCTCCTAGGGGCGCACCAGGTGTAGAAAGTCCTACTAGGACTCCCAAGTCCTAGTAGGATTCCCTTTCCTTTTCGGAGTAGGAAAGAAGGAAAGGAGGGATAGGGAGAAGGAAAGGGGGGGGGGGGCGGGGCGCCCCCACCCCTTGTCCAATTCGGTTTGGGCAGGAGGGAGGCGCATGCCACCTCGTGGCCCTTCTTCCCTCTCTCCACTAAAGCCCAATATGGCCCATTAACTTCCCCCGGCGAATTCCCGTAACTCTCGAGTACTCCGAAAAATACTCGAATCACTCGGAACCTTTCCGATGTCCGAATATAGCCTTCCAATATATCAATCTTTATGTCTCGACCATTTCGAGACTCCTCGTCACGTCTGTGATCTCATCTGGGACTTCGAACAAACTTTGGTCATCAAAACACATAACTTATAATACAAATTGTCATCGAATGTTAAGCGTGCGGACCCTGCGGGTTCGAGAACTATGTACACATGATCGAGACACATCTCCAGTCAATAACCAATAACGGAACCTGGATGCTGTAGGACCTTGAAGTATATCTAGAGGGGGTGATTAGACTACTTGACCAATTAAAAACTTAACCTTTTCCCAATTTTAGAGTTTGACAGATTTTAGCTATCTTAGGACAAGTCAAGCAATCATCACACAAATCAAGCAAGCATGCAAAGAGTATATAGGCAGCAGAAATTAAAGCATGCAACTTGCAAGAAAGTAAATGGAAGGGTTTGGAGGATTCAAACGCAATTGGAGACACGGATGTTTTTGGCGTGGTTCCGATAGGTGGTGCTATCGTACATCCACGTTGATGGAGACTTCAACCCACGAAGGGTAACGGCTGCGCGAGTCCACGGAGGGCTCCACCCACGAAGGGTCCATGAAGAAGCAACCTTGTCTATCCCACCATGGCCGTCGCCCACGAAGGACTTGCCTCACTAGCGGTAGATCTTCACGAAGTAGGCGATCTCCTTGCCCTTACAAACTCCTTGGTTCAACTCCACAATCTTGTCGGAGGCTCCCAAGTGACACCTAGCCAATCTAGGAGACACCACTCTCCAAGAAGTAACAAATGCTGTGTTGTTGATTAACTCCTTGCTCTTGTGCTTCAAATGATAGTCTCCCCAACACTCAACTCTCTCTCATAGGATTTGGATCTGGTGGAAAGAGGGTTTGAGTGGAAAGCAACTTGGGAAGGCTAGAGATCAAGATTCATATGGTAGGAATGGAATATCTTGGCCTCAACACATGAGTAGGTGGTTCTCTCTCAGAAATGGTAAGTTGGAAGTGTAGGTTTAGTCTGATGGCTCTCTCCACGAATGAAGAGGAGGTGGATGGGTATATATAGCCTCCACACAAAATCTAACCGTTACACACAATTTACCAAACTCGGTGGGACCAAATAGTTAAACTCGGTCGGACCGATTTAGTAAACCTAGTGACCGTTATTGATTTTCGGTCGGACCGACATGCATCTCGGTGAGACCGATTCTGTTAGGGTTAGGGCATAACGTAATCTCGGTAAGACCGATTACACAAACTCGGTAAGACTGATTTTGGTAATAAGCTTTCCAAAGAGTTGGTCAGGTAAACTCGGTGGGACCGATTTGCTCTTTTCGGTGAGACCGAAATGTTACAAAAGGAAACAGAGAGTTTACATTGCAATCTCGGTGGGACTGATCGCTCACTTCGGTTAGACCGAAACGTTACGAAGGGAAATAGAGAGATTACAATCCCATCTCGGTGAGACCGAGATCCCTATCGGTAAGACCGATTTGCTTAGGGTTTGTGGCAGTGGCTATGACTTTTGGAATCGGTGGCGCCGGATTGGAAGAATAGGTGTGACCGATTTTGGCTTTGGGTTTAGGTCATTTGTGGATGTGGGAAAGTAGCTGAGGGTTTTGGAGTGTATCACAAAGCACATGAAGCAAGAGGCTCATTAGCAACACCTCATCCCTCCTTGATAGTATTGGCTTTTCCTATAGACTCAATGTGATCTTGGATCACTAAAATATAAAATGAAGAGTCTTGAGCCTTTGAGCTTGAGCCAATCCTTTGTCCTTAGTATTTTGAGGGATCCACTTTCATCATCCATGCCATGCCATTCATTGATCTTTCCTGAAATAATAGTCTTGGAATAGCATTAGCTCAATGAGCTATATGTTGTTATGAATTACCAAAACCACCTAGGGATAGTTGCACTTTCAATCTCCCCCTTTTTGGTAACTGATGACAACATATAGATCAAAGCTTTGACAAATGATAATAAGATTAAAAACATCGTCGCTTTGAGAAGTATGTGATAGGCAAGAGCTCCCCCTAAATTTTTGCATAGTTTAAAATTTGCTTTGGACTGCAAATGCACAAGGAATTAGGCTCATGGGTTACTCTTCCATGTCACATACATCTTGGTGGAGCGCTCAAAATGATAAGTATTGAATACATGCACTCATCACCAAGCAAAGTGAATGATGACATAAGATATATAGGATAATATCATCAAACATGCATAAGTGTAGCTTATGATCAACCACATGATCATCAATGTCTCACAAGCATAGTATCTCAAGCAATCAAAAGCAAACAAGTTTAAACCAACAAAGCAAGAGAGAGAAAAAAGCAACACACTCTCTCTCGAAGTCTATGATCTATACATTTTTCTCCCCCTTTGGCAACAAGTTACCAAAAAGTTCATAGAAAATGCATAGTGCTAGATCGACTCTCAGGCTTGATCTTCAGTTGGTGGTGTAGAGATGGCTCCTTGGACGAAGGCTTCAGTTGATGTAGAGGGTGCTGGAGTTGATGCTGAAGCTGGTTGCACTGGAGCTGAAGGGGCAGTAGCTGGTGCTGAAGATGTTGCTCTAGTGTCTGGCACTGGCACAGCAGCTGACCTCTGAGCTCTAGGCACTCTGGCAAAGACATTTGTGGTTGTCTTGCCCTTCCTCTCCTGCATGTCATCCTGCAGTTGCTCCACAACTGACTGAATCTCAGTTACTTTGACATCTAGGTCATAGAATTTTAGTTCCATGATTCTTTCCAAGCTCTCCTGATTTTGAGTTAAGGTGGCCAACCCCTTCTCAATCCTCAGTGATGATGCTATCAAGTAACCAAGCTGCTCCTGCTTGTTTTTCAAGAAATACTCAGATGCCTCCTCTTGAGTTGGCATCTTGATAGCCTTCTCCTTCCTTGCCTTCCCCCTCTTCTCTTGAGTTTGAACTGATGATGGATCATCCTCATTCATGACAACCTCATTGTCTTCAAAGTCTGGATAGAGTGGAAAATGTTCCCTATCCAATAGATATTTGCCAGTTCTCATCTTTGAGTTGATCAATTCCTGAATCTGAGGTGCATAACCACAACTCCTCTTCTGATCTGTTGTAGTCCTCTTAATGGTTTCAACTATAAGGCTCATGACTTTGAATTTCTGTGGCACATCAAATAAATGCAACATATTGATGGCATGCCCTCTGATCATGTTGTGGTCACCAGACATGGGCAACAGAGTGTGCCTCAGAATCCAATTGATAGTAGGCAACCCTCACAACAGAAAATGGACTGATCCAAAAGAGAAAGTCTATAGGGCTTTGTCTGGGATCTCCTTGTCTGGGATCTCCCATTTTCTTCTTGACATATACATTCAGATCATCCTCATTTGTTTTGGGGCATTTATCAGTTTTGCCCATTCTTCAACAGTGGATTGGTACCTTGTACCTTCAGACATCCACACAATTCTTCCATCTGGGTAAAAATGTGATGTGGAGTAGAATTGCATGATAAGTTCATCATTCCAGTTTGTGAGCTTTTGCCAAACAAATTCTGCAACTCCACAAGCAACAAAGCTGTCTTGCACTCCAGGATAGTGATCTTCATTTTCCTTCATGTAGGTCCAGTCGACCCACCTCATATCACAAACTATGGGCTTCTTGTCCAATAAGATTGTCTCATAGAAGTCCCGTTGATCCTTTGTATGGTACCTGTAATCAACACCAGTTCTTCTCCTTGTGGCATATGGATCTGCCATCCTCCATAGCCTCAATCCTGAGTCTTTTCTGATGTTCATGTCCTCAGCCATAGGATGGGCATCATTGTGATCTGGTATCTTAGGCTTAAGCTTCCTTAAAACCTGTCCTTCTTCATCTTCCTCCTCAGCAACCTCAGGCACTGGGGCCTTGTTCTTCTCAGCAGCTGGAATACTCCTAGTATTCCTCTTTGGTGCAGACTTGGCCTTGGGGGCAGCTTTGGGTGCTTCCTTGGGCTTAGATGTTGCAGCCCCAGATTTAATAGCATCACCCATAAGCTTTGGTGCCTTTGGTGCTGGTGCAGTAAGCTCTTCATCTTCCATCATGGAAGGTTGACCAACAACTCTGGCCATGGTCTTCTTGACCCTTTCCTTCCTCTTCTTGCCTTCGGCAGCTGGCTCTTTGGGATCGGGCTTTTCTAGCAGTTGTGTTGATGCTCTGGCCTTGGACATTGGTTGTCTTCCTGCAGGCCTTTTAGTCTTCATGCCCGGCTTTATATCCTTTGCTGAGCCATATTCCTTCTTGAGCACCACTTTCTTGGAAGTAGCCTCATCTTCCTCAGCTTTGTAGTCCTCATCTTATGAGTCTGAGGTTCTCTTTCTCCTTTGCCTGGTAGCAGCCTTAGGCAGGTTGCTAGGAGTGCTTCTGCTCCCTTCATCTGAAGTGCTGGAGGGACTAGTGCCCTCACTCATGTGAATCTGCTCTGCTGACCTGTTCTGACTGTCACTCTGGTCTGACATGCTGCAAAGGCTGACTGCTGACCCTGTGAAGAGTTATAAATGAGGTAGAGTGGATGAGCATCACAAAATGCAGAGATTTTTCAAAAGAATGATTCAAAATTCAGTTTTAGTTTTCCACAGAAAGCATTTCGGATCAACCGATTTTCAAACTCGGTGATACCGAAGCAGTTTTTGGAACCTAAACTGATGAACTCGGTTGGACCGAGTCATAGTTCGGTGGCACCGAGACTACTAGGGTTTCACAGAATCCTAAAATTGGTCGCACCGATTAGTAATTCTCGGTCAGACCGAGAGTCACTAGTGCAATGGCATATGCCAAATCGGTGAGACCGAGTTTTTCAACTCGGTGGGTCTGAGATGGTTTCGGCAGAAATCTAACCCTAAAAATTTGAACCTAATCTACTCTACGGAGACGGGGAGACAATCCGGAGACCTTCGATGGCAGAGCGAGCTATTGCGCGGGCGAAAGGGTTCGGAGAAATTTCCAAAATTTTGCCCATGTATATATATAGCCCGACCCTGTTGGTGTGACCGAGTGGAACAACTCGGTGGCACCGAGATGCATAACTGTGTTTAGTTACAGCAACTCGGTGTGAATGAAAATTTCAAATCGGTTGCACCGAGATTGAAAACTCAGATCAACTTAATGATCTCGGTAGGACCGAAATGGAGGAATCGGTCAGACCGAGAATCACAAAGAGGTTTTGGAAGTTTAAGTCTATGACGAATCGGGGACTCCGAGTGCTCCTCACACAGAGTGGTTCGAATCTGACTTGATCAAATTTTGTGATGTAGCATGAATAGAGTTTGAGACGAGAAAAGCATATATAGCTAGAGAGGGTTCTTAGGCATTCTTGTCCATCCACTTGGCCAAAATAAGAAAGAACCAGACAATCAAAACAACAAGTGGATGTCCTTGAATGAGTAAAATATGCACCAACATGCTCACACAATAAAATGGCAAATGAAATATGTGGCAAAGAATGCACAACCAATTCTAGAATTTATCAAACAATTGGCGATGACTAGGTCATCTATATATGAGTATATTGACTTAGGAGTCAAATGAGAACATTTGATCATAGGTCATACTCATTGTTTAAGCTCAAGTGGGGTTACCACTTTACATAATGCATTGATGTGTTCACACCATTAGAGTTGCTTTGACTCAATTTTTTGAGTTAAGCTCCCCCTATATGTGAGATACCCCCTTTAGAGGGATGAACTAACCTTGGGTTTTGTCGATGATGACTTCATGCAGGTGTTGAAGGTGTGGATGCTCAATGTTGATGCAGATCATTTGGAGCAATCCTTTGGAGTGAGTTGCACTTTCAACTTACCTACATGGGTTAGTCCCACAAGGAACAAACAAGAATATCCATAGACATAGAGTGATGCACACACAAGATGATGTCCATGAAAACATTAGGTTACCTTGTCCCTTGCCTTACCAACATGAGGGTTTGTGACTCCTTTAACTAGTGCAAGATGTGGAAGTTGATTGCACTTGTTCTTGCCAAAAAGATATGAGTGAAGAATGTTGGCGGAGTCACCCTCAAGAACTCTCTAGTTCTTCTTCTTCGGGGTCCACATCATCTTGATTGTAATCCTTGGAGTTGTAGTTGTACTTGATGAGGTAGAACTTGACGTAGTCTTGGGAATCCACTTGACCGAGACCTTAGGTGCTTCTTCAAATGCATCAATCTCTTCTTGAAGCTTATCCTTGCCTTTGTTCTTGTGGTCTTGTGGAGGAAGATCATCTTGAGCTTGTGTTCCCTTGAAGGAAGTAGGATCATACTTCTCTTGTTAAGGAACAAACTTCGTCTTGGGGTATTGATCTTCTTCCCACTCAACTCCATTGGCATTGAACTTTCGTTCAAAACCAACACCTTGATTCTTCCGGTGTCTTCCTTGCTTGCGTACAATTTCCTCGAATTGCTTACTCCCGGCAAGGCTCTTGTAAACACCTTTCTCTATAATTCCCTTCAATAAGCTATTTTCTTGCTCAAGTGTAACTTGGCTAAGAGAATCATTAGTGGAATCAAGAGAACTACTAGAAGCAACAATATTGGATTTAACATTATTATTGTTACTGCTAGAGGAAGTATCTTTCTTGTACTTGTTACTAGACTTGACTTGAGGCATGTAAGTAGATAAGAGTAAACGCTTGGCAATGTAAGAAGAACTTTTCTTACGGAGATCATCATTGATTGCCTTTAAGAACTCATGCTCTTGCTCAAGATTGAGCTTTTCAAAGCGTAACTTCTCATGAGCCCTTAAAAGTTCTCGATGATCTTCGAAGATAGTTTCATGAGCCAACTTTAGAATGTTTAGTTCTTTAGTTAGAAGCTCAATTTTCTCCTTATCATTGTCATTCATTTGATTAGCATGATTAATTGACGTTTCGTCATAGTATTCATCACTAGAGTGTCAACAAGTAAATCATCATCCACAAGCAAGTCATCTTCATCACTATTGAAATCAACATACTCAGGATGTGTTACCTTGGGACCTTTGGCCATGAAGCATCTTCCAATTCCTTCATTTGGTGAATCAAATATGTTGTAGGAGTTGGTTGACACAAGTGCTAGACCGGCAACACCTTCATCTTGAGTATGTTCGGAGTCGGAGTGATAGCTTCTCTCGGAGTGATTGTCGGAGTCGGAGCCGGATACCCATTCACCAACATGAGCTTGATGTCTTTGTTTTGTGTAGCTCCTTGATGACTTGTCCTTCCTTTCTGAATCCTTGCTTCTCCGGGATGTTCTTCGTTCGTAACGATCATCTCTACTCCTTCTCTCTCTTGGTGGTGATTCTTCTCTTCTACTTCTCCTCTTGGGTGATTCTTCTCTTCTTTTGTGGGGTGCCATACACTCATTGGAATAGTGTCCGGGTCTCCCACAATTGTAGCAATTGCGCTCTTGACTAGAAGATCTTTTGTCATTGTAGGACCTTGACTTGGAGCTTCTTTCTTTGCTTCTACTCTTGTAGAACTTGTTGAAGTTCTTCACCATTAAGCTCAATTCTTCATTGAAGGTTTGTTTCTCACTTGATGATGTGGGGGATTCACTTGAGGCTTTGTAAGCACCACTTGACTTGCTGTGAAGTTCCTCCTTATACTTGAGTGTCATCTCATGAGCAACAATTCTTCCAATGACTTCCGTTGGCTTGAGATTTTTGTAGTTTGGCATCATTTGGATCAATGTGCACACAATATCATACTTTCCAACCAATGCTCTTAGGATCTTCTTGATGATGAATCTGTCGGTCATCTCTTCACTCCCTAAGCCGGCAATCTCATTTGTGATAAGTGCAAGCCTAGAGTACATTTCAGCGACACCTTCACCATCCTTCATTTTGAACTTGTCAAGCTGACTTTGGAGCACATCCAACTTGGATTCCTTGACGGAGTCGGTACCTTCGTGCATATCAATCAAAGTATCCCAAATTTCCTTTGCATTCTCAAGATGGCTGATTTTGTTGAATTCTTCGGGGCACAATCCGTTGAAGATGATATCACAAGCTTGAGCGTTGTATTGCAGCATCTTCAATTCTTCCGCATTCGCTTCACGGTTCGGTTCTCTCCCATCAAAGAATTCACCTTGCAAGCCAATACAAACAATTGCCCAAACGGCGGGGTTATGTCCGAGAATATGCATTTTCATCTTATGCTTCCAACTAGCAAAATTAGTACCATCAAAGTAAGGACCTCTACGGTGATAATTTCCCTCGCTAGACGCCATACTCTCCTAGGTTGTGAAACCAAGGCTATGGCCACCAAAAGCTATGGAATCAAAGAAAATGGAGACCAATGCTCTGATACCACTTGTAGGACCTTGTAGTATGTCTAGAGGGGGGTGATTAGACTACTTGACCAATTAAAAACTTAACCTTTTCCCAATTTTAGAGTTTGGCACATTTCAGCTATCTTAGGACAAGTCAAGCAATCATCACACAAATCAAGCAAGCATGCAAAGAGTATATAGGCAGCGGAAATTAAAACATGCAACTTGCAAGAAAGTAAAGGGAAGGGTTTGGAGGATTCAAACGCAATTGGAGACACAGATGTTTTTGGCGTGGTTCCGATAGGTGGTGCTATCGTACATCCACGTTGATGGAGACTTCAACCCACGAAGGGTAACGGCTGCGCGAGTCCACGGAGGGATCCACCCATGAAGGGTCCATGAAGAAGCAACCTTGTCTATCCCACCATGGGCGTCACCCACGAAGGACTTGCCTCACTAGCGGTAGATCTTCACGAAGTAGGCAATCTCCTTGCCCTTACAAACTCCTTGGTTCAACTCCACAATCTTGTCGGAGGCTCCCAAGTGACACCTAGCCAATCTAGGAGACACCACTCTCCAAGAAGTAACAAATGGTGCGTTGATGATGAACTCCTTGCTCTTGTGCTTCAAATGATAGTCTCCCCAACACTCAACTCTCTCTCATAGGATTTGGATCTGGTGGAAAGAGGGTTTGAGTGGAAAGCAACTTGGGAAGGCTAGAGATCAAGATTCATATGGTAGGAATGGAATATCTTGGCCTCAACACATGAGTAGGTGGTTCTCTCTCAGAAATGGTAAGTTGGAAGTGTAGGTTTAGTCTGATGGCTCTCTCAACGAATGAAGAGGAGGTGGAGGGGTATATATAGCCTCCACACAAAATCTAACTGTTACACACAATTTACCAAACTCGGTGAGACCGATTCAACAGACTCGGTCGGACCGATTTAGTAAACTTAGTGACCGTTAGTGATTTTTGGTGGGACTGACATGCAACTTGGTGAGACCGATTCGGTTAGGGTTAGGGCATAAATTTTCGGTAATCTCAGTAGGACTAATTACACAAACTCGGTGAAACCGATTTTGGTAATAAGCTTTCCAGAGAGTTGGTCAGGTAAACTCGGTGGGGCCGATTTGCTCTTTTCGGTGAGACCGAAATGTTACAAAAGGGAAACCGAGAGTTTACATTGCAATCTCGGTGGGACCGATCGCTCACTTCGGTTAGACCGAAACGTTATGAAGGGAAATAGAGAGATTACAATCCCATCTCGGTGAGACCGAGATCCCTATCGGTAGGACCGATTTGCTTAGGGTTTATGGCAGTGGCTATGACTTTTGGAATCGGTGGCGCCGGATTAGAAGAATCGGTGTGACCGATTTTGGCTTTGGGTTTAGGTCATTTGTGGATGTGGGAAAGTAGCTGAAGGTTTTGGAGCGTATCACAAAGCACATGAAGAAAGAGGCTCATTAGCAACACCTCATCCCTCCTTGATAGTATTGGCTTTTCCTATAGACTCAATGTGATCTTGGATCACTAAAATATAAAATGAAGAGTCTTGAGCTTTTGAGCTTGAGCCAATCCTTTGTCCTTAGTATTTTGAGGGATCCACTTTCATCATCCATGCCATGCAATTCATTGAGCTTTCCTGAAATAATAGTCTTGGAATAGCATTAGCTCAATGAGCTATATGTTGTTATCAATTACCAAAACCACCTAGGGATAGTTGCACTTTCAGATGCTCATATTGGCTCCTACATATTCTATGAAGATCTTTATCGGTCAAACCGCATAACAACATACATTGTTCCCTTTGTCATCGGTATGTTATTTGCCCGAGATTCGATCGTCGGTATCATCATACCTAGTTCAATCTCATTACTGGCAAGTCTCTTTACTCGTACCATAATGGTTCATCCCGCAACTAACTCATTAGTCACATTGCTTGCAAGGCTTATAGTGACGAGCATTACCGAGAGGGCCCAGAGATACCTCTCCAAAATACGGAGTGACAAATCCTAATCTCGATCTATGCCAACCCAACAAACACCTTTGGAGACACCTGTAGAGCATCTTTATAATCACCCTTTTACATTGTGATGTTTGGTAGTACACAAAGTGTTCCCCGGTATTCGGGAGTTGCATAATCTCATAGTCTGAGGAACATGTATAAGTCATGAAGAAAGCAGTAGCAATGAAACTGTAATGATCATAATGCTAAACTAACGGATGGGTCTCATCCATCACATCATTCTCCTAATGATGTGATCCCGTTCATCAAATGACAACACATGTCTATGGTTAGGAAACATAACCATCTTTGATTAACGAGCTAGTCTAGTAGAGGCATACTAGGGACAATATGTTTTGTCTATGTATTCACACATGTACTATGTTTTCGGTTAATACAATTCTAGCATGAATAATAAACATTTATCATGAAATAAGGAAATAAATAATAACTTTATTGTTGCCTCTAGGACATATTTCCTTCAGTCTCCCACTGGCACTAGAGTCAATAATCTAGTTCACATCGCCATGTGATTTAACATCAATAGTTCACATATGTATGTGATTAACACCCATAGTTCACATCGCCATGTGACCAACAACCAAAGGGTTTACTAGAGTCAATAATCTAGTTCACATCGCTATGTGATTAAAACCCAAAGAGTACTAAGGTGTGATCACATTTTGCTTATGAGAGAAGTTTAGTCAACGGGTCTGTCACATTCAGAGTCTTATGTATTTTGCAAATATTCTATGTCTACAATGCTCTGCATAGAGCTACTCTAAATAATTGCTCCCACTTTCGATATGTATCCATATTGATACTTAGAGTCATCTGGATCGGTGTAAAAGCCTGCATTGATGTAACTCTTTACGACAAACTCTTTATCACCCTCATCACCGAGAAACATTTCCTTAGTCCTCACTAAGGATATTTTTGACCGCTGTCCAGTGATCTACTCTTAGATCACTATTGTACCCCCTTGCCAAACTCATGGCAAGGTACACAATAGGTCTAGACACAGCACACCATACTTTATAGAACCTATGACTGTAGCATAGGGAATGACTTTCATTCTCTTTTTATCTTCTGTCGTGGTCGGGCTTTGAGTCTTACTCACCTTGTAATACAGACAAGAACTCCTTCTTTGACTGATCCATTTTGAACTCTTTCAAAAACTTGTCAAGGTATTTACTCATTGAAAAATCTTATCAAGCGTCTTGATCTACCTCTATAGATCTTGATGCCCAATATGTAAGCAACTTCACCGAGGTCTTTCATTGAAAAACTCTTATTCAAGTATCCCTTTCTATTATCCAGAAATTCTATATCATTTCCAATCAACAATATGTCATCCACATATAATATTCGAAATGCTACAGAGCTCCCACTCACTTTCTTGTAAATACATGCTTCTCCAAAAGTCTGTAAAAAACCATATGCTTTGATCACACTATCAAAGCATTTATTCCAACTCCGAGAGGCTTGCACCAGTCCATAAATGAATCACTGGAGCTTGCACACTTTGTTAGCACCCTTTGGATCGACAAAACCTTCTAGTTGCATCATATAAAACTCTTCTTCCAGAAATCCATTAGGAATGCAGTTTTGATATCCATCTGCCAAATTTCATAATCATAAAATGCAGCAATTGCTAACATGATTTGGATAGACTTAAGCATCGCTACGGGCGAGAAAGTCTCATCGTAGTCAACTCCTTGAACATGTCGAAAACCTTTTGCGATAAGTCGAGCTTTGTAGATAGTAACACTACTATCAGTGTTCATCTTCCTCTTGAAGATCCATTTATTCTTAATGGCTTGCTGATCATCGGACAAGTCCACTAAAGTCCACACTTTGTCCTCATACATGGATCCCATCTCAGATTTCATGGCCTCAAGCAATTTCGCGGAATCTCGGCTCATCATCGCTTCCTCATAGTTCGTAGGTTCATCATGGTCTAGTAACATGACTTACAGAATAGGATTACCGTACTACTCTGGTGCGGATCGTACTCTGGTTGACCTATGAGGTTTGGTAGTAACTTGATCTGAAGTTTCATGATCATCATCATTCTCTTCCTCACTAATTAGTGTAGGAATGACTGGAACTGATTTCTGTGATGAACTACATTCCAATTTGGGAGAAGGTACAATTACCTCATCAAGTTCTACTTTCCCCCGACTCACTTCTTTCGAGAGAAAACTCCTTCTCTAGAAAGGATCCATTCTTAGCAACAAATATCTTGCCTTCGGATCTGTGATAGAAGGTGTACCCAATAGTTTCTTTTGGGTATCCTATGAAGATACATTTCTCCGATTTGGGTTCGAACTTATCAGGTTGAAGCTTTTTCACATAAGCATCGCAGCCCCAAACTTTAAGAAATGACAACTTTGGTTTCTTGCCAAACCACAGTTCATAAGGCATCGCCTCAACGGATTTTGATGGTGCCCTATTTAAAGTGAATGTAGTTGTCTCTAATGCATAACCCCAAAATGATAGTGGTAAATCGGTAAGAGATATCATAGATCACACCATATCCAATAAAGTGCGGTTATGATGTTCAGATACACCATTACGCTGTGGTGTTCCAGGTGGCGTGAGCTATGAAACTATTCCACATTGTTTTAAATGAAAGCCAATTTCGTAACTCAAATATTCTCCTCCACGATCAGATCGTAGAAACTTTTGTTTTCTTGTTACGAGGATTCTCCACTTCACTCTGAAATTCTTTGAACTTTTCAAATGTTTCAGACTTGTGTTTCATTAAGTAGATATACCCTTATCTGCTTAAATCATCTGTGAAGGTAGAGAATAACGATACACGCCACGAGCATCAACACTCATTGGACCGCATACATCGGTATGTATTATTTCCAATAAGTCACTATCTCGTTCCTTTGTTCCGGAGAACGAAGTTTTAGTCATCTTTCCCATAAGGCATGGTTTGCAAGTATCAAATGATTCATAATCAATTGATTCCAAAATTCCATCTTTATGGAGTTTCTTCACGCGCTTTACACCGATATGACCCAGACGGCAGTGCCACAAATAAGTTGCACTATCATTAGTAACTTTGCATCTTTTGGCATCAATATTATGAATATGTGTATCATTATGATCAAGATTCAATAAACCATCAACATTGGGTGTATGACCATAGAAGGTTTTATTCATGTAAATAGAATAACAATCATTCTCTATCTTAGATGAATAAATGTATCGCAATAAACATGATCTAATCATATTTATGCTCAACGCAAACACCAAATAACATTTATTTAGGTTCAACACTAATCTTGAAAGTATAGGGAGTGTGCGATGATGATCATATCAATCTTGGAACCACTTCCAACACACATCGTCACTTCTTCCTCAACTAGTCTCTATTTATTCTGCAACTCCAGTTTCGAGTTACTAATCTTAGAAACCGAACAAGTATCAAATACCCAGGGATTACTACGAGCACTGGTAAGGTACACATCAATAATATGTATATCAAATATAGCTTTGTTCACTTTTCCATCCTTCTTATCCACCAATTATTTGGGGCAGTTCCACTTCCAGTGACCATTTACTTTGTAGTAGAAGCACTCACTTTCAGGCTTAGGTCCAGTTTTGGGCTTCTTCACGGGAGTGACAACTTGCTTGCCATTCTTCTTGAAGTTCCCTTTATTCCCCTTTGCCCTTTTTTTTGAAACTAGTGGTCTTGTTTAATCATCAACACTTGATGCTCTTTCTTGATTTCTACCTTCATCGATTTCAGCATCACGAAGAGCTCAGGAATCGTTTTCTTCATCCCTTACATACTATAGTTCATCATGAAGTTCCAGTAACTTGGTGATCGTGACTAGAGAACTCTGTCAATCACTATCTTATCTGGAAGATTAACTCCCACTTGATTCAAGTGATTGTAGTACCCAGACATTCTAAGCACATGCTCACTAGATGAGTAATTCTCCTCCATCTTTTAGGCAAAGTATTTGTCAGAGGTATCATACCTCTTGACACGGGCATGAGTCTGAAATACCAATTTCAGCTCTTGGAACATCTCATATGCTCCGTGGCATTCAAAACGTTTTTGAAGTCCCGGTTCTAAGCCGTAAAGCATGTTGCACTAAACTATCAAGTAGTCATCATATTGATCTAGCCAAACGTTCATAACGTCTGCATCTGCTCCTGCAGTAGATCTGTCACCTAGCGGTGCATCAAGGACATAATTCTTCTGTGCAGCAAGGAGGACACACCTCAGATCATGAACCTAGTCCGCATCATTGCTACTATCACTTTTCAACTTGGTTTTCTCTAGGAACATATAAAAAACATAGGGAAGCTATAACACGAGCTATTGATCTACAACATAATTTGCAAAATACTATCAGGACTAAGTTCATGATAAATTAAAGTTCAATTAATCATATTACTTAAGAACTCCCACTTAGATACACATCCCTCTAGTCATCTAAATGATCACGTGATCCAAATCAACTAAACCATGTCTGATCATCACGTGAGATGGAGTAGTTTTCAATGGTGAACATCACTATGTTGATCATATCTACTATATGATTCACGCTCGACCTTTCGGTCTCCAGTGTTCCGAGGCCATATCTGCATATGGTAGGCTCTCAAGTTTAACCCGAGTATTCTGCATGTGCAAAACTGGCTTGCACCCGTTGTATGTGAACGTAGAGCTTATCACACCCAATCATCACATGGTGTCTCAGCATGACGAACTGTAGCAACGGTGCATACTCAGGGAGAACATTTGTACCTTGAAATTTAGTAAGGGATCATCTTAGAATGCTATCGCCGTACTAAGCAAAATAAGATGCATAAAAATAAACATCACATGCAATCAAAATATGTTACATGATATGGCCAGCATCATCTTGTGCTCATGATCTCTATCACCGAAGCATTGTCATGATCTCCATCGTCACCGGCACGACACCTTGATCTCCATCGTAGCATCGTTGTCGTCTCGCCAACTATTGTTACTACGACTATCTCTACCGCTTAGTGATAAAGTAAAACAATTACATGGCGATTGCATTGTATACAATGAAGCGACAACCATATGGCTCCTGCCAGTTGCCGATAACTTTGTTAAAAAACATGATCATCTCATACAACAATTTATATCACATCATGCTTTGCCATATCACATCACAGCAAGCCCTGCAAAAACAAGTTAGACGTCCTCTACTTTGTTGTTGCAAGTTTTACGTGGCTGCTATGGGCTTCTAGCAAGAACCGTTCTTACCTACGCATCAAAACCACAACGATTTTTCATCAAGTGTGTTGTTTTAACCTTCAACAAGGACCGGCCGTAGTCAGAGTTGATTCAACTAAAGTTGGAGAAACACACACCCGCCAGCCACCTTTGTGAAAAAGCACATCGGTAGAACCAGTCTCATGAATGCAGTCATGTAATGTCGGTCTGGGCCGCTTCATCCAACAATACCGTCGAATCAAAGTAAGACGTTGGTGGTAAGCAGTATGACTATTATCACCCACAACTCTTTGTGTTCTACTTGTGCATATAACATCTACGCATAGACCTGGCTCGGATGCCACTGTTGGGGAACACGTTAATTTCAAAAAAATACCTACGATCACGCAAGATCTATCTAGGTGATGCATAGCAACGAGAGGGGAGACTATTTCCACGTACGCTCGTACACCGAAAGGGGAAGCGTTTCAATAACGCGGTTGATGTAGTCAAACTTCTTCGCGATCCAACCGATCAAGTACCGAATGTACGACACCTCCGCGTTCAACACACGTTCAGCTCGATGACGTCCCTCGTGCTCTTGATCAAGTTGAGGACGAGGGTGAATTCCGTCAGCACAATGGCTTGGCGACGGTGATGATGATGCTACCGGCGCAGGGCTTCGCCTAAGCACTATGATGGTATGATCGAGGTGTGTAACTGTGGAGGGGGGCACCGCACACGGTTAAGAGAAACTTGTGTATCTTTGGGGTGCCCCCTGCCCATGTATATAAAGGAGGGAGGGAGAGAGGCAGGCCCTCCTAGGGGCATGCCAGGTGTAGGGAGTCCTACTAGGACTCCCAAGTCCTAGTAGGATTCCCTTTCCTTTCCGGAGTAGGAAAGAAGGAAAGGAGGGAGAGGGAGAAGGAAAGGGGGGGGCACCCACCCCTTGTCCAATTCAGCTTGGGCAGGGGGAGGCGCGCGCCACCTCGTGGCCCTTCTTCCCTCTCTCCACTAAAGCCCAATAAGGCCCATTAACTTCCCCCGGCGAATTCCCGTAACTCTCCGGTACTCCGGAAAATACTCGAATCACTCAGAACCTTTCCGATGTCCGAATATAGCCTTACAATTTATCAATCTTTATGTCTCGGCCATTTCGAGACTCCACGTCATGTCCGTGATCTCATCCGAGACTCCAAACAAACTTCGGTCATCAAAGCACATAACTCATAATACAAATCGTCATCGAGCGTTAAGCATGCGGACCCTACGGGTTTGAGAACTATGTAGACATGACCGAGACACATCTCCGGCCAATAACCAATAGTGGAACCTGGAAGCTCATATTGGCTCCTCCATATTCTACGAAGATCTTTATCGGTCAAACCGCATAACAACATACATTGTTCCCTTTGTCATAGGTATGTTACTTGCCCGAGATTTGATCGTCGGTATCATCATACCTAGTTCAATCTCGTTACCGGCAAGTCTCTTTACTCATTTTGTAATGCTTCATCCCACAACTAACTCATTAATTGCATTGCTTACAAGGCTTATAGTGATGAGCATTACCGAGAGGGCCCAGAGATACCTCTCCGTAATACGGAGTGACAAATCCTAATCTCGAACTGTGCCAATCCAACAAACATTTTCGGAGACACCTATAGAGCATCTTTATAATCACCCTTCTACATTGTGACATTTGGTAGCACACAAAGTGTTCCTCCGGTATTCAGGAGTTGCATAATCTCATAGTCTGAGGAACATGTATAAGTCATGAAGAAAGCAGTAGCAATGAAACTGTAATGATCATAATGCTAAGCTAACGGATGGGTCATGTCCATCACATCATTCTCCTAATGATGTGATCCCGTTCATCAAATGAGAACACATGTCTATGGTTAGGAAACATAACCATATTTGATTAACGAGCTAGTCCAGTAGAGGCATACTAGGGACAATATGTTTTGTTTGTGTATTCACACATGTATTAAGTTTCCAGTTAATACAATTCTAGCATGAATAATAAATATTTATCATGAAATAAGGAAATAAATAATAACTATATTATTGCCTCTAGGGCATATTTCCTTCACGATTACCATACCTTCGCCCCACTCCCCTGAGTTTTTAGATGAGGCCTGTGGTGCCCCTCCACGCGAGATCCACATCCCCTTCTCCAGAATGTCGCAGCCTAAGCTTCACCATGTATCCCGAGGAGCCTGACGAGCGTTCGGCCAAGAAGAGGTTTATCATGGCCTCTTCGGCGGACGTTGGCGAGGTGGCCGCCGTTCGCTCCGACCTGTCGATCCCGAAGCAACACGTCGCCGCGGAAGCCGGCGAAGACGTTGACTATGTTGCCATGCCGAAGGCTTCATGTCAGCGGGCTAGCGTATTACCATATCTTGGGAAAGTTGGCTACGACATCAAGCTCGTCCATAGCAACAGCTTCACGTGGGCCATGTCACAAGTTAAGTGGTCCATCCCCAACCCCTCTAATTCAACCGCCATCGATCTCTTCGACGGCCCGGCCGCTGATCTCCTCCGCCAAGTTGTCAAGGATTTGCGATCTTTACACGCCATCGAGTCCATTTTGTCATTTCTGAAGGACACGTTCTACGGCGGTGGCTTGGTATCCTTAGTTGCCAAGTCAGATCTCATCGACCACGACCACGACCACGAGGAGGGCACCCATGAAGGTTCTTCCAAGGTGAAATAGCCCATCTGTGACATCAAAGAGTGCACCATGGGTCTGTGCTCTTCCAACTGGAAGGATCCCATCCATGAAATGTGAGGCATCATTCTATCAGCAAATCTTACCTTTTCTAGCTTGCCAACCCGTACCCTTTGTTATAGTAGCATTTGTCGTGCGGTGCTTTAACTGTGCCATGTTTAATTATTTCAGTTATGCAAAAATGTATTGTTCAATAGGGCTATGTGATGTTTAAGTATGAATTGTCCACTTCAGTTTCACGAATGGCTATATTTGGTTGTTTATAGTGAGTAGATGCCCTGTTTATCTGTATTTGGTTGTTAGGTTGGTTGGAGTGAGCATTTTTCCAGTTATCCAGCAAATGCCTTGTTTATATGTATTTGGTTCTTAGTTTGGTTGCAGTGAGCATTTGTCCAGTTATCAAGCAGATGCCTTGTTTATCTGTATTTGGTTGTTAGGTTGCTTTTTTAGCATTTGTCCAGTTATCAAGAAGATGCCTTGTTTATCTGTATCTGCTTGTTAGGTTGGTTGTAGTGAGCATTTGTCCACTTTTCAAGCATATGCCATGTTTATCTATATTTGCTTGTTAGGTTGGTTGTAGTGAGACTCTGTCCAGTTTTCATGGCTATATTTGGTTGTTATACTGGTCATTTATGCCTTGTTTATTTCAGTCATTCACAATGTGTTGTCATTATGTGCAAGTCGGAACTGTGCCACTCGACTACATCAATACCAGTTTGAACGGCTATATTTGGTTCCAGCTATTCCTGGTGTAGTTAACACATGCCCTTTATTTTAGTTTTACACATTTATCCAGTGTGATATTTAAGCATTACCTACATTCTATTCATTTTCAACAATACCCGTTTGAATTGCAATATTTGATGGCAGTTAAGCCTGCTGTCGGTAACATTGCCTTCCATTTTATATGTGCTTTAACAGCATGCTGAAACCAACACATTCAAGCTATCATTTGGAGATGTTGTTGTTTACCTTTGATATATATGTTTGATGTTAAGGTTGTTGTACTTATCATGCCTTTACACTACTTATGCAGGACAACAACGAGAGTGGCCACCATTTTCCGCTGAGGTTAGCTTCATCCCTCGGCTTGTACCCCCCGTCATTTCATAATGTAGTGCATATAGATCCAGGCCTGGACACTTATTAGCTTCTAATATTGACTTGTTGCTTGTAGGTACATATGCCCTTGGCAAGGATCCACGCATCGACCCTTTTTGCTTATGGGGCAATGAGATATTCATGAACAAGCATCAAGTGAGGAAACTGATAAGGATTATTAGCAAAAAGATACGAATGGTGGCAAGTAAATTATTTGTTTGTGCTCTATCCAACACAACAGTTAGTTGTAGGATGGTAACTACAAACTCTGCAGCCTTCTCTTTTTACTACCCATAATGAGTTGTTAGACAATAATGTCTGAATATTTTTCGTTCGCAGTGGTTCCCGAAGCAGTTCACTCAGGATTACCTCGCAAAGTACATGATTTGTGGACACGCAATGAAGGTTAAAGTATGTCATCCAGACTACAATGATCATCGAGAAGTCCTAACAAAGAGAATGGAGGATGGACGGGCAGCCATCACAAGGGGTTGCCCTAGAGTCATGCGCGCATTACGCATGGAGGAGGGCACAATATGGGCATTCCGCTTCACCTTCTCCAGCAACCAGAATGTCTTTCGCCTCTCTCTTTACAGTCTTTAGTACAACTGTGGTTCATCATTCTTTACTTGGTGCTTCTGTAGTTCTTCAGTATATGTACATGTGCATCGAATTATGCATTCGTGGTTGAACCTATATTTGAAATAAACATGGTTGGACATGAAATAAGTGATTGCCTACTTTCAAATTCAAAACATGTGATTTTTAAATTAGGTATTAATTAGGGATTACACTACACACGGTTTGCGAAAGCGAAATGTCTGCGATAGACGTGGAGATCATAAATGTTTCTAGGATCCACTATGTGTGCGATCAATCTCCACTGCACACACGACATTCTCTTGAAAACTGTTTGCGTTAGGCCACCTTGCGCAAACGTTTACCACATAAAAACTGTGTGTGATGGACAGCCTTTGCCACACAGTTCCTTCTATGCATCGTGTGTGACGCATTCAATAACACAAACGATAAATTGTTAATATTGTGTGCAATGGCAACGCTTTTCGGTGTCAAAACCGGCGGATCTCGGGTAGGGGGCCCCAAACTGTGCGTCTAAGGCTAATGGTAAAGGAGGCGGGGGACACAATGTTTACCCAGGTTCGGGCCCTCTCTATGGAGGTAATATCCTACTTCCTGCTTGATTGATCTTGATGATATGAGTATTACAAGAGTTGATCTATCACGAGACCGTAGAGGCTAAACCCTAGAAGCTAGCTTGTGATTATGATTGTTGTTGTCCTACGGACTAAACCCTCCGGTTTATATAGACACCGAAGGGGGCTAGGGTTACACATAGTCGGTTACAGAGAAGGAAATCTACATATCCGAATAGCCAAGGTTGCCTTCCACGCAAAGGAGAGTCCCACCCGGACACGAGACGAAGTCTTCAATCTTGTATCTTCATAGTCCAACAGTCCGGCACAAGTACATAGTTCGACTGTCCAAGGACCCCCTAATCCAGGACTTCCTCAGTAGCCCCTGAACCAGGCTTTAATGACGATGAGTCCGGTGCGCAGATTGTCTTCGGCATTGCAAGGCGGGTTCCTTCTCCAAATACTCCAAGGTAGATTTTGAACACAAGGATCATGTCCGGCTCTGCAAAACAAATTCCACATACCACCATAGACAGCACAATATTCCACAAATCTAATCTGCTGACAACTTTTCCCAGCATGACATCACGCCATGGCCCGGTCATTATTCGAACCGTTTTTCTCAACCTGCTACTGCACATATTGTGAGGCGGTTTCATTGGCATGTCTTGTCGAAGTAGAGATCATGTCCCCTTGTCACGGGATTCTCATCAATACGGGTGTGTGTAACCCAACCGCGCCATCAACATGAGGCTTGGGGAATAAGCAAGTTTACAGGGTAAGTGGGGAGACGCATGGTTTCTACCGTCTTTATAAAGAAATAAGGAATCCCTTTTTTCACCCACGCCTTCCTCTTTCTCTGCTCATCCATTCTCATTCGCTCGAGCTCCAGCACCCAAGTTCTCACCTTCTCCGCAAGGCCATTCCAAGCATGTCTGGAGCGGGAGGCATGTGCATGGCCTCCTCCGTTAAGGAGGAGGACATCACGAAGCTCCGGGAGGCCGGATACCTGTCCGCGAACATCGTGCACCAGCTTCTGGCTGAAGGGCAAATCATCCCTACCCCGGAACCCCAGAAGAGGGTAGTGTTCCTCTCTCACTTCGTCCGCGGACTAGGATCCCCCCTCCACCCATTTGTCCACGAGCTCATGTTCTACTACGAGCTGGACTTCCATGATCTGGCCCCCAATTTCATCCTCAACATCTCGGTGTTTATCGTCGTGTGCGAGGCCTTCCTCCGCATTACGCCCCACTTTGGCCTATGGCTGAAGACCTTCAACGTGAAGCCGAAGGTGGTGGTCGGCCAGCAAGCAGAGTGCAGAGGTGCCATGGTGGGCAAGATGCCCAATGTCACTTGGCCCGAAGGCTCCTTTGTGGAGACCATGAAGGGGTGGCAATCGGGGTGGTTCTACATCACCGAGCCGCGTGACACCAACTGGGTGGCGATCCCCGAATTTCGATCCAGCATCCCCATGTGGCTCACCTCCTGGAAAGAGAAGGGCTTAGCCTGGGGTTCATCGGTAGAGCTGACCGGACTTCAGACCTGCGTCAAAAATATGATAAGCAAGAAAATCAAGCTTGTCAACGTGGTCCAGGTCATGCTCTTCCACCGGATCCTTCCATGTTAGAGAAGGGCTTATAATATGTGGGAGTTCGACCCGGCCGAACACCAGACGCTACGAGAGCTCTTTGACATGTCACATGAAGACATCTGGAAGGTGCTGTTCAAGGCCACCGAGGTACCACTGCCCATAGCCGAAGATCGCGGACTCAGCGCCAAGCGCCCCGCCAATCTGGTAAGTTTTTATATTTTGCAAGATGTGCCTTTCCCCATCATGTTCGCAGGAGGAATATAAGCCTCCATGCCAATTTAACACGACTGGGTGGCGATAATGGAGCGGATTTACTGTCTGGCTCCACTACCCAAAGATCCAGCACCGTCTCTCTTAACAAAGATGCTATTTCCGGCGCCTTATGAGATGCGAGAGAAGAAGGCCACGAGGACCAGGAAAGGTCTCCCGTGCAAGGTTGTAGCGGACTCATCATCCGAAGACAACGAAGCGCGCTCCTCCAACGAAGTCAAGGAGGAGGAACAAGAAATCCCTCCCCCCCAACCGGGGGGGGGGGGGAAGAAGAGGAAGGCCGCCCCGTCTGGGAGGCCGAGGGGTCCAAGAAGGGAAAGACCTTCCTTCCGGACCATTCCACCACAACCACCTATTGCGGCAAGGAGTGGCTGCCCAGGGACAAGTCCCTGGCCAAGTCATAAGTATCCGGACACTATAATACTTCCGGTATGTTTTGATTTATTGCTTTCTTATCATGCCGAACATGCATATGCAGTCCGGCCAAGTCCCACATCGGGGTATCCTCCTCGGATGGGTCTTTGGGCCAGTCAGCGATGAACAGCAATTCACTCCCGACGGCCACCTTCCCCTGGCCCGCGGACGACACCGAGGTGTTGTCTCAGAGGATGCCAGACCAAGGGGAGACAGTTCTGGAGACGCCCCCAGGCAAAATCCCAGCCACCAGGCACATGGGGTGGGGGGGTGGGGGGAGGCCCCCATGGACTCTGATTACGGGGGCCGCAACAAGTCAGGCCCCTAGCCGGATACTGCGCCAGAACCTCCAGTGGTTCCGGATTCAGGCAGGCAGCCTCTCACTAAGGGGGGCAAGCCGCCCGTGCCGATGACCTCTGTCCATCCAGAGGCATCGGACAACTTGCTGGAAGCGCTTCGCGGTGCTTCCATTGACGAAGAGCACCGCACCATCATGAGTGCGGTGATCGAGAAGGTCCGGTCCACCAAAAGCGGATTGACCGAAGCCTGCGCCAGCCTCCTAATAGGCTTTGAGGTAAGTAATAAAGTTATAAGAAAATATCACAGTATAGACAGTAGCCCCTGATGCTCTGTTTGGCATTCGGAAAGAAAGGCCAAACAGAGGATCAAATAACATCCGCAGGAGTCTAACAGAAAATGTCCATGTGAATAAGCAGGCGTCATTGCTGGCCGCTGCCGCTCGTACTGCGGAGGTCTCCGGACTGAAGCAGGACCTGGAACAGACCGAAGGAGAGCTCGGCCTTGTGAAGAGGTAGCTCGAAGAGAACAAAGGCACATAATACCCCATCTATATATTGATAAAGAAAAAATGGTTTCAGCTCATAAAGGCGTCATGAATTTAATAGGGGCCACAACCAAAGTGGCGGCCCTTAAGAAGGCGCTGACCGAGCCAAAGACAAAGCAGCCAAGGAGCGCACCGAGCGCGAGAAGCAAGAGGCCCGGGTCGACGAGGTCCACCAAGAGCTGTAGGATTTCGTCAAAAAATACGAGTCCTTGGAGCGTGACTCTAAGACGCGAGAGTCTGAGCTTGCTAAGGCCCTCCAGAGCACAAGAGAAGCCAAAGCCGAAGCCCAAAACGCCCTCCAGGAGATTGAGGCGGCCAAGAAGATAGCGGCGGGTAAGGCATTCCTTATGCAAAGCAAGCATGCGAAGGAGACTTTCCTTTTACTGACCCAAATTTGGAGCTCTCCAGGAGCGTTCACAGATCTGCCGCGCAGCATATCGGATGCCGCAGAGTTCTACCGAGCCGAATAAGGGAGCTCGACGGAGAAGTTGTTCTGGTCTCAGTATATTGGGGCCGAACATTCGATGCCCTTGAGAGACCAACTGAAGCAACTGGTTGAACTGCACAAGGCAGCCGAACGGGCCATGAAGGACCTTATAGTCCGGCTGTGGCCTGCCGAGCCCTTGCCCAGCAGCTACTTCGGCCTTATGAAGCGGCTTGTAAATGCCTACCCGTAGCTTGAAGTCATAAAGCGGCCAGTTTGCATTGAAGGTGCGTGCATGGCCTTTGCCCGTGCGAAAGTGCACTAGGAAAAGATGGATACCGAGAAGCTGGTGACGGAGGGGCCGCCGAAGGGCAAGGAGCACCGCCACCCCGAAAAGTATTATGACAGTGTCCTGAAGGGCTCCCGCCTTGTGGCGGAGCTATGTGCTAAGGATGTAATATTTGAATGAATGTACTCATTTGATCTTGTAATATGAAAACAAGTTCATTTGCGCTATATAACGCTTGTTGATTTAAAATTTTACCTTATGTGCGGCCGTTTATAAAATCTGAGAGTTGGCCAGTCATCGACTTCTACCCCCATGTAAATAGTACCGGGGTGTTCGGGATAAATCTAAACACTCTTTTTTCAAATTTTTGGTCCTTTAAGGAGGTGTTTAGCGCAACGAACAAGGCAATCGGAGTATACAGCTTTATCACTCTCACTTAGCCATAGAAGTCTATAATTTTAAATTTTGGCGTAGCCCTTGGTATTTGGAAGGCCGAACTTGGGGCGCTATACACGCCTAAATCGGACAAGGCCGATTGCTCGCCCAAAGCGGAAAAAATCTTTAAGGATTTGAGACCTCTCGAACAGCGACCAGCTCTCGCCGCATCATGACAGTCAATTTTCGGCTTTCTCTACAGAGGTGCTCGTCCGAAAGAACCGGGACACACACTACAAAAAAAATACACTTCCGTGATGATACGTGTTTGTCACAGTAGGTCGCGTTTTTTGTCATGCATGTACATCCATGACGATTTTATGATAGAATCAAGATAGTCATACCAGTGTTGTCGTAAAAGTGTTCCATGACATTACCAAAGTTATCATCACGGAAGTGTCCACTTCCATGACGATAAATCGTGCATCATAGAAGTGCTTTCGTCAAGGGTGACCGACACGTGGCATCCACCGTAATGGAATGCCGTTAAACTATCGGGTCGGGTTTTGGATTCGATAACCCGTTAACAGCCCCGACCAATGGGGATTTTCCACATGTAAAATCATCATTGGCTGGAGGAAACATGTGTCGGCTCATCGTTGGGACAGATGTCATCCACTCATTGGACAGAAGGCGCCTATGATACGTCGACACGTGGCACGGCCCATCAAGTTTAAATGGGCCGACCCAACTAAAGGCCCACAAGATTTTGCAGACCATAATGGGCCGGCCCAGCTAAAGGCCCATGAGATTTTGCAGACCATAATGGGCTGGCCCAGGTAAAGGCCCACAAGATTTCGCGGGACATAATGGGCCGGCCCAGGTAAAGGCCCACAAGATTTTTGTGTGCCATAATGGGCCGGCCCAGGTAAAGTCCCACAAAATTCTTGCGGATCATACTGGGCCGGCCCAGCTAAAGGCCCACGAGATTTTGCCGACACTGATGGGCTAGCCCAGCTATAGGCCCACAAGATTTTGAGGACCCTAGTAGGCCGGCCCATTAACTGGCTACCATGTTTTGGGCCAAATGCCAGCCCATATTTGATCCGGTCCATTAATGGCCTGCCACGTTCCGGACCTAATAATGGCCCATATGAGATCTGGCCCGTTAAAAGCCTCCCATGTTCTAGGCCAAATCACGGCCCAGATCAGGTCTGGCCCTTTAAGAGGCTTTGGCCTCAATTATGGCCCATATCAGATTCGGCCCGTTAACTAGACGCTATGCTTTTGGGCCCACTTGCTAAAGGCCCATTTAGTAATTCGTCTGATATTAGTTTCGGCCTGTTAAGGGCCCGTTTCACATTTCGGCCCTATATTAATTTCAGCTTGTTAAAAGCCCATCATATCGTTGGGTCTAACTACGGCCCGGTTTGCATCCGGCCTGCTCGCAGCCGATATCTGATTGGGCCAAACAAGGACCGAGACAATTTTGGCATGTTAAAAGCCCGTGATTTGATTCACACAATCATGGGCCGGGTCCATTTCGGGCTATTGCCGGCCCGTGAGCTATTCAGCATGTTTCAGGCCCAACCTACTTCTCAACCTCCTAAAAGCCCATTGAGTTTTCTTGCGAAAAGAGGGCCGGGGGTTACTCGGCCTATTAAAGGCCCGAATCTACTAGTGGGCTAGTTTGATGGGTCCCATGATGCGGATCATACATCATGATTGCATGACGGCCCGATTATGTACCGTAATTTTACGGTTTGGTCGGTTTACTGCGAAGACATGATATATACAGTAAAATAACTGCAACATCGTGAATAAGAAAAAACCTAGACTATACAATAAAGAAATTACGGCATATTACATCCACTGAGCATCAAAGTTCGCCACTATGATAATAAAGCACAAGCAGACAGTAGATTACATACACTGGGCATCAAAGATCGCCACCAGTGCAAATAAACACGCCAACAAAATAATATACAAAACCGACAGCACTTCAATAGAGTTCAAGAATGGTTAGCCCTGCTGGCGAGCTGCAGCGCAAGCACCTGAGCAAGATGATGAGACTGCGCTTGTTCAACACTTATATCTTCCTCACTCTGAAAGATAAATAAGCAGACAGATGACAGGTTTTGCACATAAAAGTATCAGTGCTGACAGTTCATCACATTTCTTACTGACGAATAAAGTGACACAGTTTAAAATTGGATTAACACAATATGGTATTGTTCAAGTCAAGACATGACAGGAAATGACATTGTGAAGGAGTTGGCAGCTTCACGACACCACTAGATTACAGATCAAGAACTCATAAGTATCAATGGTTAGTGTGCTGTCAATTTATCCCATTTTAGATTGGTAAATAAAGAGACGGTTTAAATAATAGTAGAATGATATGACATTGTTCATAGTTAAGACATTGCAAAATATGACATTGTGCTGTAGTTGGTAGGTTCACCACACCACTGGATTACAGATGAAGAACAGAAGCATACATGCAGTGCAAAAGAAGATCACTTGCTCTGTATAGTTTAATTTACATGGTATGAAGAAGGAACTTGCTTGTACAACTAAAAACTTAAATTGAGAAGGACAAACTTTTGTTTATGAACTACATAATAAACTTTAAACATGCAATTTGATGCAAACACCAAAAGTAAACAGTTGTTACAGTCATGCCTAACCAAATATACACAACAAAGTTTGAAGGCTTGAGAAGGAAAAACTTACATTACTGGTAAAGACAGGCTCTATAAAGCCCTTGTCCATGCTGATGGGGGGGGGCAATTCAAGAAGTTTACCACAGAATCTTCTTCATAAGCATTGCCTTTATTTTACATTTTGTTAAGAGTAAATATAGATGTGATAATATATGAAAAATGGAGAATATTTAAGATAAGATGAAGAGTGATGCTACATAACCAAGTAGCTATAAATGTATGTGCAGCGATACAGGCAAAAGGCACAACCAAGAGCAATGCACAGCTAAACTTCTTCAGTACCAACCTTATGGTAAGAGTAAATAAAGATCTGATGTGTAGAAAATGGAGGGCAAAGGAAAATAAGCTGCAGAGTGATGGTACATGAACAACCACCTGTCAATATAAGTACACTGATAAAGGACAGCATGTACTTACAAGAACAATGCAGAGCTAAAAAAATTCATTGGCATTGGATATATTCTACACTAATGTAACCATTCATACAGATCAGATAATTTGGAACGAACAATTGATAAGCAAGCTATCATGCATACTGCTGTCACATAATGAACCAGGTATGTATGCAAGTACAGTGATACAGGACAATTGGTACTAACAAGAGCAAAGCAGCGGACATCATATTTGCGATATCCTATCATTCTTTTCAAACCGGAATTCTTCTTCGAGCAGATTTCCTGCAAAAAAGATCCGTAAGGCACATGCGGAAAAGTAGAAGTTCAAATTGTCATGTGATTTCATA
This sequence comes from Triticum aestivum, assembly GCF_018294505.1. Lineage (NCBI taxonomy): Eukaryota > Viridiplantae > Streptophyta > Magnoliopsida > Poales > Poaceae > Triticum > Triticum aestivum. The sequence continues at coordinate 333,485,518 of NC_057807.1, read as the reverse complement.
GACAGTACCTCATCCTGGGAACGAGACCAGTGCATAACAAGGTTTTTCCATTCAATGTCTTCTAAATTTAGCACAGGAGACTTCACCTGAAATTCGTTTATAGACTTGCCATCAAAGTGTGATTTCCTCAGGTAACACCGACACTGCTGCAATGCTTCCTTGAAAAGCACAAGCAAGCTTTGCTCGTCATGACTATCCAGATTGACCCTCGCCTAGTTACAACAATGTAATGTAAATCATTGATGTGTTCGATCAGTAGAAAACAGAAAAATAATAACCATGAATAATAGCACTTACATGTAAGTTGGACAGGAAGATGTGAAAATGGTGTTTGTCTTCACTATAATCTTCCCATGATGGGAATATAATCACGTAGTCCCTAACAACATTGAAAGCATTGTCTTTTAAACTGGGAATAAATGGAACGGGGTTCCAATCTCCAGGAATTGGCCGTCTCTGCAGTTGGGATAGGTCTTCGGCCGGTGGACTTGCTGTACTTTTTACTGGAGTGGGATTTTTTCTGTGGTATGGCTGGTGCTATGGCAAATGAAATCGATATACCTTTTGCTAGAGTGTAGGTCCTATGTGGTGGGGCTAGTGGTGTGGCCAGTGAAGTATGGGTACAATCTGCTGGAGTTGGTCCTACATTTTGTGTCACTGGTTGTACAACCAATATAAGTGTGGTGCTGTCTGATTTCTCTGGCACCACCACACTTTTCAATGACTTTGCTGGTGCTCCTTCAGGTTTGGCAATCACCCTCTTCCTTTTTGATGTCTGATGCACAAGAACATCATTTGAGCGAAAAAACATGGTATGATGACAGATGGAATATGTATTGATAATGGATGGGCATGGCATCTCGAGTTATATGATGAGTAAACTAAGCAGATGGCGGTGCAACAAAGTAGAAGAAATGCAAGACAATATGCAAGATACGCGCAATCAATAAAACCTTACCAAATTAGACAGGCACCTTGATGGGTGAACAGGACAGACCATCTGCCTTTGACTCCTCAAGGTTAGAATAGTCATTAGGATAATATTCTGAACAAGAATCAACAAGTGGGGAGCGTATGAGTTTCATTGCTTCTAGAATGGCACTCAATGCCTTGGTGCCAATTTTGTAAGTCATTGCAGTGTTCCATAATATTCTTCTGATGCGTGGATTCTGATATTCACTGTAGTTGCGTATAATATCTGAGAACCATGAAAACATAAATAGTTGTGAGATTATCTTTGTAATGCAGATGATATTCTAATATAGGGGCGCCCCTGTAAACACTTGTGTGCTATCACTGGATTCTGATGAGAGAGCTCATTTGTGCTGTAATATGGTGCGTGCATTTATATAATCTGGCATAAGTACACAAAAAAGAGGCTCCATAAGTAAGGATAGCCGGCAGATGATAGGTTCATAATATACTGTATAGAGAGTTTATTGCCAAACCATGATAACAAGAGCACACAGCAACTAGGCAGATCATAGTGTACATAATAGGGGTACACCATAACCACGATATATAAATCGGGAAAGTGGAACTAGCTTGAAAATACGGTGTTGTATTGCCACTAGTAATTGAAAGCCTATCGATCACGTACAGGCCAGCTCTATCAGCTGTTGACTGCAGATGTCCCTGCGCCCCTTCCTGACAAGGAACATACTGTATGTACTAAATACAGAATAAACAAAGAGGAACATGTTAAAGAACAGAAGAGGAAGCATATTCTTGAGGTTCCGCTTCATTGCATACAATGTTGGTTGCGCACTCATGATGAATCACAACGCCCAAAGAAATGCAATTCCATGCTGTCTCTCTATATGTGGCAATTTTGAACAAGAGTCATTAGGATCATATTCTAAACAAGAGTCAACAGGTGGGGAGCGTATGAGTTTCATTGCATCCAGAATGGCACTCAATGTCTTGGTGCCAATTTTGTAAGTCATTGCAGTGTTTAGCTTCAAGAGTGGACTGCTGCTAGTGCGCCACAAAGCAGCTACACAGATCATAGTGTAGATATAATGGGAAAACCTTAAGCATCAGAGTAAAATCAGCAAAGTGGAACTTGCTGGAATATATGTGCTAGTTTGCCGGTATGGCTAGAAAGGCTTCAGATACTAGCTCTCTTCAAGTGAAGGTGCGGTACTGTTAATATCAGTGTAATTCTCAAAGGCAACACAGGTCCCCACATGTCCTTGCTATTCTTATAGGATTCAAGTGGGCAGGCCACTACAAACCCTATTCCTATGTTTACAAGATCCTACGAATCAAAGAGGCTCAAAGTGTCCATCACAACCGACCGTATAGACCTCTACACTGCAAATGTCCCTGCTCATCTTCAGTACAAGGAACATACTGTACTACTATGATACTCCCTCTGTTCCAAAATATAAGTCTTGGTAGAGATTTCCACTATGGATCACATACAGATGTATCCAGATACATTTTAGAGTGTACATTCACTCATTTTGCTCCATATGTAGTCCATGGTGGAATCTATACAAAGACTTGTATTTAGGAACGGAGAGAGTACATATTAAAGAAGAACGGAAGAGGAACATGGTAAAGAAGAGCAAGCAGATTTTGGATAATAAAATGTTGGTTGCGCAGTGCCCACACATGATGAACCAGAGCGCATTAAGAATGCAACTCCCAGCTGTCTCTCGACCATTTCAGGCGGTTGGATGAAGATCCTACGTCTCCTAACCCTTCTTCTTCTTCGTCTCTGATTCTTCCCATACAGAACACCGCACGGGCCGCCGGCCGCACCACCGGCCCCCACCACCCGTGTTCCTCCGCCACCCCCACCCCCATCCCAGCCCCAACCCTCACCCGCGTCGAGTTTTCTTCATTCGGCGAGGCCCCACAACCACTCGAGCCCCTTCGATCGCACCGGCGAACTCCGGCGAGCTCTGAAAAATCAACTGACCCAATTTTGAAATTTATTCTATTGTGATTTAACTAGTGTGGAATATAAAAGGGGAAAACCATAAGCATTGGGAGTATAGTGTTGAGCGTGCCATGGCGGACCTGAAGGTGCAAACCGGACAAAGGCAACTTCGCAACCAAGACAAGAAATCAGAGTAAAGCAGTGGTGATCTATTTTCTTGCTGCGATAAATAAGTTGAGCAGATACGAAAGAGTACCGCCTCTGGTGCGGCGCCGTGTACGCATCTGCTAAGAATTTGACGGTGCTGCGGTAGCGATGGCTGTCGGCGGCGTGGAAGCAGATCTAGGAGGGTAGACGGTGGCGGCGGGGTGCGGTGGACGAGATGGTCGTAGGAGCGGCGCCGGCAAGGTGGACAACAGCGGGGATGAAGCGAGAGGACGGAATGCAAGGATCCCAGTCCGAAGCCATGGATGAGAGAGGTCGATCTCTTGTAATGGACGGCGGCGTCGGGGTATCAGCTCCGACATGGTGGAGGAGGACGGCGGTGGATGGGGTGGCGGACGGAGGAGGGTGGGGTGGAGAGGGTGTTTTGGCGCCCACGGAGTACGAATGGGGAAAAGGGGGTAGAGAGGAAGGGGGAACCATGTATTCAGGGTGCGCTTGTCTCAAATGCGAGGAAATTTACAAACTTAGCCCCCGTTTCAAATTTCGACTACATCACAGCAATATTAGTCGGTTGGGGATAGGACGGTAATCTCGCATACACCGAATATTTGCCGACGAGAGTTTGTTTTTGGTGCCCACCGTGTATGAATATGAATCGGGGAGGGAGTCGATTTCGGCCGAGGACACACAGTGTTTTGGCGCCCACCGTTTATGAATCTAGGTGAGAGGCGGTTACGTCACATTTGGGTGAAATTACAAACCTACCCCTATCGAAACCTATAGAAATCCAGCAGATAGGCTTTGCGTGGCAGGGATAGGCAGTAGTAATTTCCATCTCGCAGATTTTGGTTTCGGGCGGTTACTGCGACTTTCCCCGCTTCGTTCAAATTTTGCAGAGTGCATGTTTACCGTGCCAACTCAATTCGAATCCCGTTTGTATTCTATTTTTTCCGGGCGGGATCCATTTTCAATTGGAATTACATTCTATATACATCATTTTTTATATATACTTTCAGAAGCACAACACCATTTATACATAAATATGGTTTACAAATGGCATGATCTCAGATTCATAAGGTTGTATCCATCAATTTGGATTTTCAAATATTTGAAACCACTTTATGTTGAACTCCAATGTATGCATTCCTCGCTAACTATCTCCAATTAATGTGTGTTTCATGCGTTTTTTTACTTCTCAAACATGTATAATGTGTTTCACACATGCAACATATAGTGTAATCCCGTTTAGACATTAATTGCATATAAACCATGCATTGTTTGTAATTAAAGAATCTATGGATCACCAATATTGATAAACTATATAACATTACACGTGTGCCCAAATTCACATGAATATGCATGTTTGATACACCAATTTGCGTTATGATATTATCGATGTCGTGATCTCCAGTTTAAATATTTGAATCCTCTTTAATCCAGATATTCATCTCATATAGCTATCACTCATGCTTATATAGGACTATCTCTCTGGACCTATACGCGTTCATCGTCTCTCAGGTATCTCTCGTGCTACTTGTATGTCGACAATGATCTTTTATCTTCGTAACACACTGACGGTACTCTCTCCCTCGACCTTCATCACTCTATCTCTCTCTAAGTATATCTCGCTCCCTGCTATGTGTCTCTAACTATGATTCTCCATGTGGAATCTCTTTCTCTCACACAAACACAAAACTTTGTCTCCCGGGGTCTCATTTCTCTCTACTATTCCCATGTGTGCCACTCGCACACCCCTCATACAGAGATGTCTTTCGCCCCTTAGATATGAGAACCTACGACTCTTCCTCTTAAATATCTCTTTCTCACACACAAACACAAACTCTGTCTCCCAGGGTCTCATATTTCTCCATTGTTCTCTTGTATGTCGCTCACACACACTCTCTCTCCCTAGAGATATCTTGCGTTCCCTCATATGTCTCTCTAGCTATCACTCTCGTTGTGAAATATCTTTCTCTCTCGCAGACACAAAACTCCGTCTCTCGGGATCTCATTTCTCTCTGATATCTGTTTGTATGTGACTCACATGCACCCTCTCTCTATCTCTCTCACACCCACACCCATAACTCAGCCTTCTGATCCACTCGACTCCTATCTCTAACACACACTAGCTAGCATCTTTATCTTTCTATTTATCTGTTTCTCCATCAACCTTCTTTCTCGCCCTCACTCTTGATTCCTATCACGCACACTACATATGTTTCTCTCTACATGCAGTCTAGTGCCCTCTCACACACATATATAACTTCACCCTCTGAACCACCCGACGGTCATCTCGAACACCCAAACTAGCGAATGTCCCTCTAGCTAGCATCTCCATCTCTGTATCCATCTGTAGTTTCTCCATCAACATTTCTTTCTCGCACGGAGTCTTGCTTCCTATCACCCACACTATATATGTCTCTCCATACATATGCATTTATAGGTTGATCTCTTTTGCACAATCGTTGTGCCTCACTCCCTCTGCTTGCCATAGATGCATGCTCCAGCCCACGCCACTATCTCTTAAAGACAAAAACACATGCTCAATTGTTGGGCCGTCTTCCCTGCATTCTCACATGCATGCATATTGTCATACCGATCCGTCTCTCCCATGTCGTTGATCTTATGACTTATGTCTTCTTTCTTTTATCTCGACCATGCGCGCGCGCACACACACACATCCCACGTATACATGTATACCTCTCACACATGCACGTTCAAGGTCTCTATGTCTCCATACGTAGTTAATTACCCTCAATCCTAATGCCACATCAAATCGTTCTCCTCTTTTGTGCACATAACTTCCGCCTGGATGGGTAAAACACACACTCACACTTAACAATCTCCTTCTAGCTACCCCCCGCCTCTCACTCTTCCCCTATATCTCCGAAACCAATAAGACCATCCCTTTGTTTAATTCCCGCCTACATGCACCATCGATATATAGTAGTCTTCCTCGGTTTCTCTCAAACAAACACGTTCTCTTGATGTCGACTCCTCTCACGTGCACACACCTTCTCTTCCCTCTCTACGGGCATTTTCTCTCTCGCACCCCATTGTTGGTGGCCTCTGCCATACACATCACCTCTCTATGATGAAGCCATGCACACTTAAATTACATCCGCCATAGAGGACCCCGCGACACACACACACACACACACACACACACACACACACACACGCGCGCGCGCACGCACGCACGCACCCCCCCACACACACTAAGACTACATCTCTCTCTCTCTCTCTCACACACACACACACAAACACACACACACACACACACACGCATGCACGCACACCCCCCCCCCCACACACACTAAGACTCCATCTCTCTCTCACACACACACACAAACTAAGACTCCATCTCTCTCTCTCTCACACACACACCTCACACACACACTAAGACTCCATCTCACACACACATGCTCTAGGCGGAGCATTTGTTCCTACCACCCTTCATCCAACCTTACCCGTATGATAAAAAATCACCTTTATTTACTTGCATAACATGGACAAATTCCACTTTACTTTAGTAGTCAGCAAACTTATCATCTGTACCCTTATAAAAAAACGAGTTGGCGATGATGGTGTGCCTACCATCTTGTAATACAAACCGTATGATCTATATCTGACGGATAGAAAGCAAACTATGATAATTTTACAAAAGATACCTGCACCTCTCTCCACATCATTATCTCCCACAACCTCATTGCTCAACAACTAAAAAAGGAATAAGTCTCTGGAACAATCTAGCATGCATGGTGGCCGCTGCCGCCTGCCGGCGCCGTCCATCCCCATGCCTCCGCCCATTCCGACCACTAGCCACCACCACGCTCCACTCCTCCTCGCCTTATCTCTCATCTTTCATTTTTTTCGATGACATTCTTGAGATACCAGTTTTCCAATAAAATTCTCGAGATATCATTAGTTTTTACACATGGGACTACTCCTGCATGGGTCAATCACAACAGGTGTTTTGTAAAAAAATGCATATTGATGTTCCGTGTAATGCACGAGAATCTTGCTTATAATTACATAACGCAAATCACGAGCAGGAAGTGACATTTTTTTGACACAACCACGTTAACATGGCCACGTAAATCACGAGCTAAAGTAAATACCATTATACTTATATCCCAATGCAAAAGGTTGAGTACATGTCCGAAGAGTAGAGTCGCACACACGCACTCTGTCTCTTAGAATCTCTCTCTCTCACACACACCAGTTACGTGACGCCCACTTAAGCAGACACGTATGTTACAATTTGTGCACCCGCGGGTACACGTGATGCTGCGCATTTATTTAAGCCGGAAGGCGAACCCAAATAGTAACTGCATTCATTCCCCTCCCGACGCCTCTTCTCTGGTCGCCGTCGCCCGGTAGCCATGGCCCGACCGAAGGTAACAACATACGCCATACTCCGGCCGGAGCGGCGCTTTAATATGGAAATTTTAGTGGTCATGCATGCATCTTTTTGTGCTAGCACTCCTATATAAGGGTTGTCCGGTCGCTTCCCGCGGACGTGCGCGGGCGGTGGAAGAGGAAGGAGAAGGGAAGCGGGCTGTGGAGTAACGTTTTTTACCACAATTTCTTAGGAAACTGAGTGCAATAATTGAGTAGTTTTGCAAACTACCAATACTACACCTGAAATGGTTCAAAACCTATACTCCCGTGCCAACGCGCGTTTCCCGCGTGAAACGATTAGCGTCGCCCTGGAGCGTCAGTGCCGCATTAATGCTCGGCCAGAGCGGAGGCGACCTCTCACTGGCGCCGGCTTTGAAGTGGCGCGACGGCCGAGAGAGCGCCGCTTCCCGGTGCACGCGACTGCTCCGCATTGAGACTGGCCATAGGCCCTGTTTGGATCCATGGGTTAGAGTTAGTTTGAGCTAGTTGGGGCTCAAATAGCCCTAAAGTATCCAAGCACGAGGGTTTAAATTGGAGCAAGTTGCACCGAACCCACCAAAAAAAACTATCCCACCCAAGAGGTGCTAACTGGAGATAGTTCTCATTGGGACCACTGAAAAATCACTTTTCTCTCTCCATCAAGTGCATTTATTGTCAATCTAACCCTATCACCCAAACACCTCTTTGGCTACAGTTAGTTCAGGGTTGGTCATGAGTTAGTCTAACCTCTAGCTAAGTTAGAGTATCAAACAAGAGCAGTATAGGACATGCAAGTTGCTCAAAGCATACAGGCAAATTCGTACGTGAAAGTATTTTTTTCTTTTTGAAAAAGAAACGTGAAAGGAATTTTTTTAGAATGCTCTTGGCATGTCGCTAACATGTGATGAGTTAACCGACCTCAATAGATGGCAAAAACGCCAGCCCACCGCACTTTGATAGAGATGAGGAGGGAGAAGCGATACATGCTGCTGGATTACTAGAGATAGGTGTCGAACGGAAGCCAAGAAATATGGTGATAGCGTGGGTTAGCCATGTACTAGTATGATGTAACTACACTGGGCTGTCGTGTTTCGTACTCTTCCAGTCCACTATGGAGATGATTGGTTAATTTTATATCGCTGAATAATATTAAATATTATGAGTGCAGACGCTCCACCACGAGGTTCCTTGCTCCTTCTCGGTCGTCCAAAATCTATGTTCTTCCACTCTATTTTTTTACGTGAGCTTTGTTCATCCTTTTGCCAACACGCGAGACATGTAGCATCAAGGTGCACGTGTTATGCAAGGATCGTTCCATCTATATGAAGCACACGTGGGACTAGAACTACGAGACGGACATGTACCTAGGAGTGGATGTATGAACCTGAGTAATGTAGCACAGTAAGTGAAGTAGAAAGGCACAAATGGTATGAACATGCGTGGCATATAGGGTGTGTTTGGTTGCGTTCTCGTCTCATCATAGTTGTTCCCTCTTCATGCATGCTCAACTCAACACCCCTCTTCAGGCATGCTCTCTTCATGCATGCTTCTAGTGTATTTGTGCTAAACTAGTGTGGACTCATGCACCCTCCATACACTCTACCAAAAACCCAAAAGTAGGTCGAGAAGGGAACTCTTGGGCGGCATTTGTTGTTGGGGAACGTTGAAGAAAACAAAAATTTTCCTACGGTTTCACCAAGATCAATCTATGAGTTCATCTAGCAATGAGAGAGAGGAGTGCATCTACATACCCTGGTAGATCGCGAGCAGAAGCGTTCAAGAGAAAGAGGTTGAGGGAGTCGTACTCGTCGTGATCCAAATCACCGGAGATCCTAGCACCGAACGGACGGCACCTCCGCGTTCAACACACGTACGGTCAGCGAGACGCCTCCTCCTTCTTGATCCAGCAAGGGGGAAGGAGAGGTTGATGAAGATCCAGCAGCACAACAGCGTGGTGGTGGATGCAGCAGAGATCCCGGCAGGGCTTCGCCAAGCGTCTGCGGGAGGGAGAGGTGTAGCAAGGGGAAAGGGAGGCGCCAAGTGCAAAGGTGCGGCTGCCCTCCCTCCCCGCTCTATATATATGGTCCCCAGGGGGGGGCGCCGGCCCTAGGAGATGGGATCTCCTAGGGGGGGCGGCGGCCAAGGTGGGGTGCCTTGCCCCCCCAAGGCAAGTGGAGGCGCCCCCTCCCCTAGGGTTCCCAACCCTAGGCGCAGGGGGGGCCCAAGGGGGGCGCACTAGCACACCAGGGGCTGGTTCCCCTCCCACTTCAGCCATGGGGCCCTCCAGGATAGGTGGCCCCACCCGGTGGACCCCCGGGACTCTTCTAGTGGTCCCGGTACAATACCGGTGACCCCTGAAACTTTCCCGATGGCTGAAACTCGACTTCCCATATATAATTCTTTACCTCTGGACCATTCCGGAACTCCTTGTGACCCCCTGGATCTCATCCGGGACTCCGAACAACTTTTGGTTTGCTGCATACTAATATCTCTACAACCCTAGCGTCACCGAACCTTAAGTGTGTAGACCCTACGGGTTCGGGAGACACGTAGACATGACCGAGACGACTCTCTGGCCAATAACCAACAGCGGGATCTGGATACCCATGTTGGCTCCCACATGCTCCTCGATGATCTCATCGGATGAACTACGATGTCGAGGATTCAAGCAACCCCGTATACAATTCCCTTTGTCAATCGGTATGTTACTTGCCCGAGATTCGATCGTCGGTATCCTAATACCTCGTTCAATCTCGTTACCGGCAAGTCACTTTACTCGTACCGTAATGCATGATCCCGTGACCAGACACTTGGTCACTTTGAGCTCATTATGATGATGCATTACCGAGTGGGCCCAGAGATACCTCTCCGTCATACGGAGTGACAAATCCCAGTCTCGATCCGTGTCAACCCAATAGACACTTTCGGAGATACCCGTAGTATACCTTTATAGTCACCCAGTTACGTTGTGATGTTTGGTACACCCAAAGCACTCCTACGGTATCCGGGAGTTACACGATCTCATGGTCTAAGGAAAAGATACTTGACATTGGAAAAGCTCTAGCAAACGAACTACACGATCTTTGCTATGCTTAGGATTGGGTCTTGTCCATCACATCATTCTCCTAATGATGTGATCTCATTATCAATGACATCCAATGTCCATAGTCAGGAAACCATGACTATCTGTTGATCAACGAGCTAGTCAACTAGAGGCTCACTAGGGACATGTTGTGGTCTATGTATTCACACGTGTATTACGATTTCCGGATAATATAATTGTAGCATGAATAAAAGACAATTATCATGAACAAGGAAATATAATAATAATCCTTTTATTATTGCCTCTAGGGCATATTTCCAACAGTCTCCCACTTGCACTAGAGTCAATAATCTAGTTACATTGTGATGAATCGAACACCCATAGAGTTCTGGTGTTGATCATGTTTTGCTCGCGGAAGAGGTTTAGTCAACGGATCTGCGACATTCAGATCCGTATGTAGTTTGCAAATATCTATGTCTCCATCTTGAACATTTTAATAGATGGAGTTGAAACGACACTTGATGTGCCTGGTCTTCTTGTGAAACCTAGGCTCCTTGGCAAGGGCAATAGCTCCAGTGTTGTCACACAAGAGAGTGATCGGCCCCGACGCATTGGGTATGACTCCTAGGTCGGTGATGAACTCCTTCATCCATATTGCTTCATGCGCTGCCTCCAAGGCTGCCATGTACTCCGCTTCACATGTAGATCCCGCCACGACGCTCTGCTTGCAACTGCACCAGCTTACTGCTCCACGATTCAACATATACACGTATCCGGTTTGTGACTTAGAGTCATCCAGATCTGTGTCGAAGCTAGCATCGACGTAACCCTTTACGACGAGCTCTTCGTCACCTCCATAGATGAGAAACATATCCTTTGTCCTTTTCAAGTACTTCAGGATATTCTTGACCGCTGTCCAGTGTTCCTTGCCGGGATTACTTTGGTAGCTTCCTACCAAACTTACGGCAAGGTTTACATCAGGTCTGGTACACAGCATGGCATACATAATAGATCCTATGGCTGAGGCATAGGGGATGACACTCATCTCTTCTTTATCTTCTGCCGTGGTTGGGCATTGAGCCGAGCTCAATCTCACACCTTGAAATACAGGCAAGAACCCTTTCTTGGACTGATCCATATTGAACTTATTCAATATCTTATCAAGGTATGTGCTTTGTGAAAGACCTATGAGGCGTCTTGATCTATCCCTATAGATCTTGATGCCTAATATGTAAGCAGCTTCTCCAAGGTCCTTCATTGAAAAACACTTATTCAAGTAGGCCTTAATGTTGTCCAAAAGTTCTATATCATTTCCCATCAGAAGTATGTCATCTACATATAATATGAGAAATGCTACAGAGCTCCCACTCACTTTCTTGTAAACGCAGGCTTCTCCATAAGTCTGCATAAACCCAAACGCTTTGATCATCTCATTAAAGCGAATGTTCCAACTCCGAGATGCTTGCACCAGTCCATAAATGGATCGTTGGAGCTTTCATACCTTGTTAGCATTCTTAGGGTCAACAAAACCTTCCGGCTGCATCATATAAAGTTCTTCCTTAAGATAACCGTTAAGGAATGCTGTTTTGACGTCCATCTGCCATATCTCATAATCATAGTATGCGGCAATTGCTAACATGATTCGGACAGACTTCAGCTTCGCTATGGGAGAGAAAGTCTCATCGTAGTCAACCCCTTGAACTTGCCGATAACCCTTAGTGACAAGTCGAGCTTTATAGATGGTAACATTACCATCTACGTCCGTCTTCTTCTTAAAGATCCATTTGTTTTCTATCGCTCGCTGATCATCGGGCAAGTCTGTCAAAGTCCATACTTTGTTTTCATACATGGATCCTATCTCGGATTGCATGGCTTCAAGCCATTTGTTGGAATCTGGGCCCGCCATTGCTTCTTCATAGTTCGAAGGTTCACCGTTGTCTAACAACATGATTTCCAGGACAGGGTTGCCATACCACTCTGGTGTGGAACGTGTCCTCGTGGACCTACGAAGTTCAGTAGTAACTTGATCCGAAGTACCTTGATCATTATCATTAACTTCCTATTCAGTTGGTGCTGGCACCACTGGTTCAAGAGGTAGTACTTCATCAAGCTCTACTTTCCTCCCACTTACTCCTTTCGAGAGAGACTCTTTTTCCAGAAAGGATCCGTTCTTGGCAACAAAGATCTTGCCCTTGGATCTTAGGTAGAAGGTATACCCAATGGTTTCCTTAGGGTATCCTATGAAGACGCATTTTTCTGACTTTGGTTCGAGCTTTTCAGGTTGAAGTTTCTTGACATAAGCATCGCATCCCCAAACTTTTAGAAATGACAGCTTAGGTTTCTTCCCAAACCATAATTCATACGGTGTCGTCTCAACGGATTTAGACAGAGCCATATTTAAAGTGAATGTAGCTGTCTCTAGAGCGTATCCCAAAAATGATAGCGGTAAATCGGTAAGAGACATCATAGATCGCACCATATCCAATAGAGTGCGATTACGACGTTCGGACACACCGTTACGCTGAGGTGTTCCATGCGGCATGAGTTGTGAAACGATTCCACATTTCCTTAAGTGCGTACCAAATTTGTGACTTAAATATTCTCCTCCACGATCTGATCATAAGAACTTTATCTTTCGGTCACGTTGATTCTCTACCTCATTCTGAAATTCCTTGAACTTTTCAAAGGGCTCAAACTTGTGTTTCATCAAGTAGACATACCCATATCTACTCAAGTCATCAGTGAGAGTGAGAACATAATGATGTCCTCCGCGAGCCTCAACGCTCATTGGACCGCACACATCGGTATGTATGATTTCCAATAAGTTGGTTGCTCGCTCCATTGTTCCGGAGAACAGAGTCTTGGTCATTTTGCCCATGAGGCATGGTTCGCATGTGTCAAATGATTCATAATCGAGAGACTCTAAAAGTCCATCAGCATGGAGCTTCTTCATGCGCTTGACACCAATGTGACCAAGGCGGCAGTGCCGCAAGTATGTGGGACTATCGTTATCAACTTTACATCTTTTGGTATTCACACTATGAATATGTGTAACATTATGCTCGAGATTCATTAAGAATAAACCATTGACCATCGGGGCATGACCATAAAACATATCTCTCATATAAATAGAACAACCATTATTCTCAGATTTAAATGAGTAGCCATCTCGTATTAAACGAGATCCAGATACAATGTTCATGCTCAAACTTGGCACTAAATAACAATTATTGAGGTTTAAAACTAATCCCATAGGTAAATGTAGAGGTAGTGTGCCGACGGCGATCACATCGACCTTGGAACCATTCCCAACGCGCATCATCACCTTGTCCTTCGCCAGTCTTCGCTTATTTTGCAGCTCCTGCTTTGAGTTACAAATATGAGCAACGACACCGGTATCAAATACCCAGGAGCTACTACGAGCATTGGTAAGGTACACATCAATTACATGTATATCACATATACCTTTAGTGTTGTCGGCGTTCTTGTCCGCTAAGTATTTGGGGCAGTTCCGCTTTCAGTGACCCTTCCCTTTGCAATAAAAGCACTCGGTCTCAGGCTTGGGTCCATTCTTTGACTTCTTCCCGACAACTGGCTTACCGGGCGTGGCAACATCCTTGCCGTCCTTCTTGAAGTTCTTCTTACCCTTGCCTTTCTTTAACTTGGTGGTTTTATTGACCATCAACACTTGATGTTCCTTTTTGATTTCTACCTCTGCTGACTTCAGCATTGAAAATACTTCAGGAATAGTTTTCACCATCCCCTGCATATTGTAGTTCATCACAAAGATCTTGTAGCTCGGTGGGAGCGACTGAAGGATTCTGTCAATGACCGCCTCGTCCGGGAGGTTAATGTCCAGCTGGGACAGGCGGTTGTACAACCCAGACATTTTGAGTATGTGCTCACTGACAGAACTATTTACCTCCATCTTACAACTATGGAACTTGTCGGAGACTTCATATCTCTCGACCCGGGCATGAGCTTGAAAAACCATTTTCAGCTCCTCGAACATCTCATATGCTCCGTGTTGCTCAAAACGCTTTTGGAGCCCCGGTTCTAAGCTGTAAAGCATGCCGCACTGAATGAGGGAGTAATCATCAGCACGTGACTGCCAAGCGTTTATAACATCTTGGTTCTCTGGGATGGGTGCTTCACCTAGCGGTCCTTCTAGGACATATGCTTTCTTGGCAGCTATGAGGATGATCCTCAGGTTCCGGACCCAGTCCGTATAGTTGCTGCCATCGTCTTTCAGCTTGGTTTTCTCTAGGAACGCATTGAAGTTCATGTTGACATGAGCGTTGGCCATTTGATCTACAAGACATTTTTGCAAAGATTTTAGACTAAGTTCATGATAATTAAGTTCATCTAATCAAATTATTTAATGAACTCCCACTCAGATTAGACATCCCTCTAGTCATCTAATGTTACATGATCCGAGTCGACTAGGCCGTGTCCGATCATCACATGAGACGGACTAGTCATCATCGGTGAACATCTCCATGTTGATCGTATCTTTCATACGACTCATGTTCGACCTTTTGGTCTCTTGTGTTCTGAGGCCATGTCTGTACATGCTAGGCTCGTCAAGTTAACCTAAGTGTTTTGCATGTGTAAATCTGTCTTACACCCGTTGTATGTGAACATTAGAATCTATCACACCCGATCATCACGTGGTGCTTCGAAACAACGAACTGTCGCAACGGCGCACAATTAGGGGGGACACTTTCTTGAAATTATTACGAGGGATCATCTTATTTTCTACCGTCGTTCTAAGTAAACAAGATGCAAAAACATGATAAACATCACATGCAATCAAATAGTAGTGACATGATATGGCCAATATCATATAGCTCCTTTGATATCCATCTTCGGGGCTCCATGATCATCTTCGTCACCGGCATGACACCATGATCTCCATCATCATGATCTCCATCACCGTGTCTCCATGAAGTTGCTCGCCAACTATTACTTCTACTACTATAGCTAACGGTTTAGCAATAAAGTAAAGTAATTACATGGCGTTAAATCATTGACACGCAGGTCATACAATAATTAAGACAACTCCTATGGCTCCTGCCGGTTGTCATACTCATCGACATGCAAGTCGTGATTCCTATTACAAGAACATGATCTCATACATCACAATATATCATTCATCAATCATCACAACTTTTGGCCATATCACATCACAAAGCAATTGCTACAAAAACAAGTTAGACGTCCTCTAATTGTTGTTGCATCTTTTATGTGGCTGCAATAGGGTTCTAGCAAGAACGTTTTCTTACCTACAAAAAACCACAACGTGATTTGTCAACTTCTATTTACCCTTCATAAGGACCCTTTTCATCGAATCCGCTCCAACTAAAGTGGGAGAGACAGACACCTGCTAGCCACCTTATGCAACTAGTGCATGTTAGTCGGTGGAACCTGTCTCACGTAAGCGTACGTGTAAGGTCGATCCGGGCCGCTTCATCCCACAATACCGCTGAAGCAAAATAAGACTAGTAGTGGCAAGAAAGTTGACAACATCTACGCCCACAATAGATTTGTGTTCTACTCGTGCAAAGAGAACTACGCATAGACCTAGATCTTGATGCCACTGTTGGGGAACGTTGCAGAAAACAAAAAATTTCCTACGGTTTCACCAAGATCAATCTATGAATTCATCTAGAAACGAGAGAGAGGAGTGCACCTACATACCCTTGTAGATCGCGAGCGGAAGCGTTCAAGAGAACGAGGTTGAGGGAGTCATACTCGTCGTGATCCAAATCACTGGAGATCCTAGCGCCGAACGGACGGCACCTCCGCGTTCAACACACGTACGGTCAGCAAGACGTCTCCTCCTTCTTGATCCAGCAAGGGGGAAGGAGAGGTTGATGAAGATCCAGCAGCACAACGGCGTGGTGGTGGATGCAGCAGAGATCCCGGCAGGGCTTCGCCAAGCGTCTGCGGGAGGGAGAGGTGTAGCAAGGGTAAAGGGAGGCGCCAAGTGCAAGGGTGCGGCTGCCCTCCCTCCCCCCCTCTATATATTGGGTCCCCAGGGGGGGCGCCAGCCCTAGGAGATGGGATCTCCTAGGGGGGCGCCAGCCCTAGGAGATGGGATCTCCTAGGGGGGGAGGCGGCCAAGGGGGGTGCCTTGCCCCCCAAGGCAAGTGGACGCGCCCCCTCCCCTAGGGTTCCCAACCCTAGGCGCAGGGGGGCCCAAGGGGGGGGCGCACCAGCCCACCAGGGGCTGGTTCCCCTCCCACTTCAGCCCATGGGGCCCTCCAGGATAGGTGGCCCCACCCGTTGGACCCCCGGGACCCTTCCGGTGGTCCCGGTACAATAGGGTGACCCCCGAAACTTTCCCGATGGCCGAAACTCGACTTCCCATATATAATTCTTTACCTCCGGACCATTCCGGAACTCCTCGTGACGTCCAGGATCTCATCCGGGACTCCGAAAACCTTTCGGTTTGCTGCATACTAATATCTCTACAACCCTAGCGTCACCGAACCTTAAGTGTGTAGACCCTACGGGTTCGGGAGACACGTAGACATGACCGAGACGGCTCTCCGGCCAATAACCAATAGCGGGATCTGGATACCCATGTTGGCTCCCACATGCTCCTCGATGATCTCATCGGATGAACCACGATGTCGAGGATTCAAGCAACCCCTTATACAATTCCCTTTGTCAATCGGTATGTTACTTGCCCGAGATTCGATCATCGGTATCCCAATACATCGTTCAATCTCATTACCGGCAAGTCACTTTACTTGTACCGTAATGCATGATCCCGTGACTAGACACTTGGTCACTTTGAGCTCATTATGATGATGCATTACCGAGTGGGCCCAGAGATACCTCTCCATCATACAGAGTGAAAAATCCCAGTCTCGATCCGTGTCAACCCAATAGACACTTTCGGAGATACCCGTAGTATACCTTTATAGTCACCCAGTTACGTTGTGACGTTTGGTACACCCAAAGCACTCCTATAGTATCCGGGAGTTACACGATCTCATGGTCTAAGGAAAAGATACTTGACATTGGAAAAGCTCTAGCAAACGAACTACACGATCTTGTGCTATGCTTGGGATTGGGTCTTGTCCATCACATCATTCTCCTAATGATGTGATTGCATTATCAATGACATCCAATGTCCATAGTCAGGAAACCATGACTATCTGTTGATCAACGAGCTAGTCAACTAGAGGCTCACTAGGGACATGTTGTGGTCTATGTATTCACACGTGTATTATGATTTCCGGATAATATAATTATAGCATGAATAAAAGACAATTATCATGAACAAGGACATATAATAATAATCCTTTTATTATTGCCTCTAGGGCATATTTCCAACATTTGTCTCTTACTACATACTACCACTAAATGTTGTACGTGCAATGCACGGTGATGTTATGGAGTACGTGCCTAAGTACTCTACTACTACTATATTAGTTGGAGGCACATATTAACTTTTATATTTTTTTACGTATATGCCCCGAGACCTTCCAACTAGACGTGTCTTTCTCTCCAGGTCGCACTTTGTATCGTTCATACCAGTAAGTACTACTACGTGTGGTCTCCGACCCAGAAGTGGAAGAAGTGGAGACGCTCTACCATGCTGTTTTTTACGCTGGGCTCTACCACATTGTTCATGTCCCACTCCTTTTGCTGATGTGTGGGACATCCAGCACGTGCCGTGTTTGGCACCCTTCGTCATAAGAGTTGAAACGCTAGCATTCATCAGAAATAAAAAATAATTATAAATCAGCAATGATACTATTTTTTTGCGAACCAATCAACAGTGATACTATACCACGCGGTTTCCTTGCTCCTCGATATCGGAAAGAATACTTCCATTCGCCAACATGTGGGACGTCGATCATCCTGGTCCACTTGCCATGCACGCAGAACTCCAAGGGAGAGTCATCCAGGTCGTCTCGCCGCAGTAACAATGACTAATGAGCCATCAAATCACAGGCCCACTTCCCACTTTGAAGTTGCTCGGACGAAGGAACCATCATGACTTCGTTGAATTCCGCTTCTTGAAGAAAACTACTGTACCAGCAGTACTGCTAGCTATAGTAGTTACTCCAACAGAGGCCTCCTTTTGTTCATAGGATAGGAATTTTATAGGAATATGAAAATCATAGGAAGTGAGATGACATGCATCTCAATTCCTATAGAGAAAGAGATGCCATTTGATGCATAGGATAGGAATTTTTCCATTTAGTCTAGGCTAATGTACTGGTAATTTGCTCTAAAAACTACAGTAGTAACTAGTAGTACTGGTACATGCTCGTACCCAGACACAGACACACACACTAACTACTAGTACTACTACTTCTCACATGCTGGCCAGACACCGTCGTTCTCCTTCCCGGCTTTGTCGGCGACACCCCACCATGCTTGGATCTCCGCCGACCTCTCCGCAACAGCCCGTGCATCCTTTTCTTTCTTGCGGCAGCGGGCCTCTCTTTTCTTGAGTGCTTTCTGACTCTTTCGCTCCCTCTGTGCGGCTTTGGCCGCCTCTTGCTCTACCGCCCATTCGGCGTTGGCATCTTCATATTCCTCGCGAGCGGCGATGAACTCGGCACAGCGGGATGCCATCGCTTCCCTACCATTTTGTGTGCGGTCGTGGGCAGCGAGGAACTCGGTGCGGCGAGATGCCATTGCTGCATTACCGGTTAGTGTGCGGCGCGGTGGCATGACTGACGCTTGGTGAGAGTGTCGGTGTGAAAATTGGCGGATCTCGGGTAGGGGGTCCCGATCTGTGCATCTTAGGCTAATGGTAATAGGAAGCAAGGGACACAATGTTTACCCAGGTTCGGGCCCTCTCGATGGAGGTAAAACTCTACTTCCTGCTTGATTAATATTGAAGATATGAGTAGTACAAGAGTAGATCTACCACGAGATCGTAGAGGCTAAACCCTAAGAGCTAGCCTATGATGGTATGATTGTAATTGTGATCGGCCTTCTAAGGACCAACCTCTCCGGTTTATATAGACATCGGAGAGGGCTAGGGTTTACATGGAGTCGGTTACAAGGAAGGAAACACAATATCCAGATCGCCAAGCTTGCCTTCCACGCAAAGGAGAGTCCCATCTGGACACGGGCCGAAGTCTTGAGTCTTGTATCTTCACGCTTCAATAGTCCGGACGATGTATACAGACCGGCTGTCCGGATACCCCTAATCCAGGACTCCCTCAGTAGCCCCTGAACCGGGCTTCAATGACGATGAGTCCGGCACACAGTCTTGTCTTCGGCATTGCAAGGCGGGTTCCTTCTCCGAATACTCCAAAGTAGTTATTGAACATTCAAACCATGTCCGGATCTGCAAGATGATCTTCACATACCATTGTAGGGAACATAGCATAAATCTGATCCACTGGCAATCTTCGTACGTCGTGCCCTTGCATCATGGCTTGGCCCAACACGAACCGATGTTTCTTGCCCCACCTCGACTCGCGTTGCGAGGCGGTTTTATTGGCACATCCTGCCAAAGCAGAGATCGTGTTCCTCTTATTACGGGCTTTTCCATCAATATGGGCGTGCGTAACCCCATGATGACCGTTGGTATGACTCCGTGTAGGACCTTGAAGTATGTCTATAGGGGGGTGATTAGACTACTTGACCAATAAAAACTTAACCTTTTCCCAATTTTAGAGTTTGGCAGATTTTAGCAATTTTAGGACAAGTCAAGCAATCATCACACAATACAAGCAAGCATGCAAAGAGTGTATAGGCAGCGGAAATTAAAGCATGCAACTTGCAAGAAAGTAAAGGGAAGGGTTTGGAGGATTCAAACGCAATTGGAGACATGGATGTTTTTGGCGTGGTTCCGATAGGTGGTGCTATCGTACATCCACGTTGATGGAGACTTCAACCCATGAAGGGTAACGGCTGCGCGAGTCCACGGAGGGCTCCAACCACAAAGGGTCCACGAAGAAGCAACCTTGTCTATCCCACCATGGCCGTCGCCCACGAAGGACTTGCCTCACTAGCGGTAGATCTTCACGAAGTAGGCAATCTCCTTGCCCTTACAAACTCCTTGGTTCAACTCCACAATCTTGTCGGAGGCTCCCAAGTGACACCTAGCCAATCTAGGAGACACCACTCTCCAAGAAGTAACAAATGGTGCATTGATGATGAACTCCTTGCTCTTGTGCTTCAAATGATAGTCCTCCCAACACTCAACTCTCTCTCATAGGATTTGGATCTGGTGGAAAGAGGGTTTGAGTGGAAAGCAACTTGGGGAAGGCTAGAGATCAAGATTCATATGGTAGGAATGGAATATCTTGGCCTCAACACATGAGTAGGTGGTTCTCTCTCAGAAATGGTAAGTTGGAAGTGTAGGTTTAGTCTGATGGCTCTCTCCATGAATGAAGAGGAGGTGGAGGGGTATATATAGCCTCCACACAAAATCTAACCGTTACACACAATTTACCAAACTCGGTGGGACCGAATAGTTAAACTCGGTCGGACCGATTTAGTAAACCTAGTGACCGTTAGTGATTTTCGGTGGGACCGACATGCATCTCGGTGAGACCGATTCTGTTAGGGTTAGGGCATAACATAATCTCGGTAAGACCGATTACACAAACTCGGTAAGACCGATTTTGGTAATAAGCTTTCCAGAGAGTTGGTCACGTAAACTCGGTGGGACCGATTTGCTCTTTTCGGTGAGACCGAAATGTTACAAAAAGGAAACAGAGAGTTTACATTGCAATCTCGGTGGGACCGATCGCTCACTTCGGTTAGACCGAAACGTTACGAAGGGAAACAGAGAGATTACAATCCCATCTCGGTGAGACCGAGATCCCTATCGGTAAGACCGATTTGCTTAGGGTTTGTGGCAGTGGCTATGACTTTTGGAATCGGTGGCGCCAGATTGGAAGAATCGGTGTGACCGATTTTGGCTTTAGGTTTAGGTCATTTTGGATGTGGGAAAGTAGTTGAGGGTTTTGGAGCATATCACTAAGCACATGAAGCAAGAGGCTCATTAAGCAACACCTCATCCCTTCTTGATAGTATTGGCTTTTCCTATAGACTCAATGTGATCTTGGATCACTAAAATGTAAAATGAAGAGTCTTGAGCTTTTGAGCTTGAGCCAATCCTTTGTCCTTAGTATTTTGAGGGATCCACTTTCATCATCCATGCCATGCCATTCATTGAGCTTTTCTGAAACAATAGTCTTGGAATAGCATTAGCTCAATGAGCTATATGTTGTTATGAATTACCAAAAACACCTAGGGATAGTTGCACTTTCAATCTCCCCCTTTTTGGTAATTGATGACAACATATAGATCAAAGCTTCGACAAAAGATAATAACATTTAAATAACATCATTGCTTTGAGAAGTATGTGATAAGCAAGAGCTCCCCCTAAATTTGTGCATAGTTTTAGACTTTTCTTTGGACTGCAAATGCACAATGAATTAGGCTCATGGGTTACTCTTCCATGTCACATACATCTTGGTGGAGCGCTCAAAATAGTAAACAATGAATACATGCACTCATCACCAAGCATAGTGAGTGATCACATAGATAGATAAGATAATATCATCAAACATGCATAAGTGTAACTTATGATCAAACACATGATCATTAATGTCTCACAAGCATAGTATCTCAACCAAAAGCAAACACACCAAAAGCAAGAGAGAACAAAAGCAACTCTCTCTCTCTCTCGAAGCCTATGATCTATACATTTTTCTCCCCCTTTGGCAACAAGTTACCAAAAAGTTCATAGAAAATGCATAGTGCTAGATCGACTCTCAGGCTTGATCTTCTGGTGGTGGTGTCCTGATGACTCCAAGGACGAAGGCTTCTGTTGATGTAGAGGGTGCTGGAGTTGATGCTGAAGCTGGTTGCACTGGAGCTGAAGGGGCAGTAGCTGGTGCTGAAGTTGTTGCTCTAGTGTCTGTCACTGGCTCTGCAACTGACCTCTGGGCTCTGGGCACTCTGGCAAACACATTGGTGGTTGTCTTTCCCTTCCTCTCCTACATCTCATCCTGCAGCTGCTCCACAACTGACTGAATCTTAGTTACCTTGACATCTAGATCATAGAATTTTTGTTCCATGATTCTTTTCAGGCTCTCCTGGTTTTGAGTTAGGGTGGCCAACCCCTTCTCAATCCTCAGAGATGATGCTATCAAGCAACCAAGCTGCTCCTGTTTGGTTTTCAAGAAATATTCAGATGCCTCCTCTTGAGTTGGCATCTTGGCAGCCTTCTCCTTCCTTGCCTTTTCTTTCTTCTCCTGAGCTTGAACTGATGATGGATCATCTTCATTCATGACAACCTCATTGTCCTCAAAGTCTGGATAAAGTGGAAAGTGTTCCTTATCCAACTGATATTTGCCAGTTCCCATCTTTGAGTTGATCAATTCCTGAATCTGAGGTGCATATCCACAGCTCCTCTTCTGATCTGCTGCAGTCCTCTTGATAGTTTCAACTTTAAGGCTCATGACTTTGAATTTTTGTGGCACATAAAATAAATGCAACATGTTGATGGCATGCCCTCTGATCATGTTATGTTCACCTGACTTGGGCAACAGAGTGTGCCTCAGAATCCAATTGATAGTAGCCAGCCCTGACAGCAGAAAGTGGACTGATCCAAAAGAGAAAGTCTCTAGGGCTTTGTCTGGGATCTCCTTGTACATGTGAGCCATGGTATTGTGTCCCATTTTCTTCTTTGCATAAATGTCCAGATCATCATCATTTTCCTTTGGGGCATTGATCAGACTTGCCCATTCTTCAACAGTGGATTGGTACCTTGTACCTTCAGACATACTGCAAAAGCTGACTGCCGACCCTGTGAAGAGTTATAGATGAGATAGAAAAGATGAGCATCACAAAATGTAGAGGTTTTTGCAAAAGAATGACTCAAAAGTTCAGTTTAAGTTTTCCACAGAAAGCATTTTGGATCCACCGATTTTCAAACTCGGTGATACCGAAGAAGTTTTGGAACCTAAACTGATGATCTCGGTTGGACCGAGTTTTAGTTCGGTGGTACCGAGACTGCTAGGGTTTCACAGAATCCTCAAATCGGTTGCACCGATTAGTAATTCTCGGTCAGACCAAGAGTCACTAGTGCAATGGCATAAGCCAAATTGGTGAGACCGAGTTTTTCAACTCGGTGGGTCCGAGATGGTTTCGGCGGAAACCTAAACCTAAAAATTCGAATCACATCTAATCTATGAACTACTTTGGCTGGATAGAAGGGTTTCAATTGTGGCAAGAATCAATATGAAAGCAATGTGCTAGGAATCAGACGTGGATAGCACAAAGATCAAGTCCATACCCTAACTTGGCGGTGGACTTGCTACGACGGCAACGGCGGGGACGAAATCCATTGACAGCGGTGAAGACCAGCGACAGGAGGCTGCTGGCGACGAGGAGACGATCCGGAGACCATGATGGCAGAGCGAGCTGTTGCGCGGGCGAAGGGTTTCGGAGAAATTTCCAAAATTTTGCCTGTGGCTATATATAGCCCGACCCTGTCGGTGTGACCGAGTGGAACAACTCGGTGGCACCGAGATGCATAACTGTGTTCAGTTACAGCAAATCGGTGAGACCGAAAAGTTCAAATCAGTTGCACCGAGATTGAAAACTCAGATCAACTTGATGATCTCGGTAGGACCGAAATGGAAGGATCGGTCAGACCAAGAATCATTAAGAGGTTTTGGAAGTTTAAGTCTATGACGAATCGGGGACTCCGAGTGCTCCTCACGCAGAGTGGTTCGAATCTGACTTGATCAAATTTTGTGATGTAGCATGAATAGAGTTTGAGATGAGAAAAGCATAGATAGCTAAAGAAGGTTCTTAGGCATTCTTGTCCATCCACTTGGCACAAATAAAGGAACCAAACAATCAAAACAACAAGTGGATGTCCTTGAATGAGTAAAATATGCACCAACATGCTCACACAATAAGATGGCAATTGAAATATGTGACAAAGCATGCACAACCAATTCTAGCATCTATCAAACAATTGGCGATGACTAGGTCATCTATATATGAGTATATTGACTTAGGAGTCAAATGAGAACATTTGATCATAGGTTATACTCATCATTTAAGCTCAAGTGGGGTTACCACTTTTACATAATGCATTAATGTGTTCACACCATTAGAGTTGCTTTGACTCAGTTCTTAGAGTTAAGCTCCCCCTAGATGTGAGATCCCCCCTTAGAGGGATGAACTAACCTTGGGTTTTGTCGATGATGACTTCATGTAGGTGTTGAAGATGTAGATGCTAAATGTTGATGTAGATCATTTGGAGCAATCCTTTGGAGTGAGTTGCACTTTCAACTTACCTACATGGGTTAGTCCCACAAGGAACAAACAAGAATATCCATAGACATAGAGTGATGCACACACAAGATGATGTCCATGAAAACATTAGGTTACCTTGTTCCTTGCCTTACCAACATGAGGGTTTGTGACTCCTTGAACTAGTGCAATATGTGAAGGTTGATTGCACTTGTTCTTTCCAAAATGATATGAGTGAAGAATGTTGGCGGAGTCACCCTCAAGAACTCTCTAGTTCTTCTTCTTCGGGATCCACATCATCTTGATGGGAATCCTTGGAGTTGTAGTTGTACTTGATGAAGTAGAACTTGATGCAGTCTTGGGGACCCACTTGAACGAGGCTTTAGGTGCTTCTTCAAATGCATCAATCTCTTCTTGAAGCTTGTCCTTGCCTTTGTTCTTGTGGTCTTGTGATGGAAGATCATCTTGAACTTGTGTCCCCTTGAAGGAAGTAGGATCATACTTCTCTTGTTGAGGAACAAACTTTGTCTTGGGGTATTGATCTTCTTCTCACTCAACTCCATTAGCGTTGAACTTTCGTTCAAAACCAACACCTTGATTCTTCCGGTGCCTTCCTTGCTTGCGTACAATTTCCTCGAATTGCTTACTCCCGGCAAGGCTCTTGTAAACACCTTTCTCTATAATTCCCTTCAATAAACTATTTTCTTGCTCAAGTGTAACTTGGCTAAGAGAATCATTAGTGGAATCAAGAGAACTACTAGAAGCAACAATAGTGGATTTAACATTATTATTGTTACTACTAGAGGAAGTATCTTTCTTGTACTTGTTACTAGACTTGACTTGAGGCATGTAAGTAGATAAGAGTAAATGCTTGGCAACGTAAGAAGAACTTTTCTTGCGGAGATCATCATTGATTGCCTTTAAGAACTCATGCTTTTGCTCAAGATTGAGCTTTTCAAAGCGTAACTTCCCATGAGCCCTTAAAAGTTCTCGATGATCTTCGAAGATAGTTTCATGAGACAACTTTAGAGTGTTTAGTTCTTTAGTTAGAAGCTCAATTTTCTCCTTATCATTGTCATTCGTTTGATTAGCATGATTAATTGACGTTTCATCATAGTATTCATCACTAAAGTTGTCAACAAGTAAATCATCATCCACAAGCAAGTCATCTTCATCACTATTAAAATCAACATACTCGGGATGTGTTACCTTTGGACCTTTGGCCATGAAGCATCTTCCAATTCCTTCATTTGGTGAATCAAATAGGTCGTAGGAGTTGGTTGACACAAGTGCTAGACTGGAAACACCTTCATCTTGAGTATATTCGGAGTCGGAGTGATAGCTTCTCTCAGAGTGTTTGTCGGAGTCGGAGCCAGAAACCCATTCACCAACATGAGCCTGATGTCTTTGTTTTGTGTAGCTCCTTGATTACTTGTCCTTCCTTTCCGAATCCTTGCTTCTCCGTGAGGGTCTTCGTTCATAACGATCATCTCTACTCCTCCTCTCTCTTGGTGGTGATTCTTCTCTTTTGCTCCTTCTTCTTGGAGAATCTTCTCTTCTTTTGTAGGGTGCTGAGGGAGTGCCGGATTAGGGGGTGTCCGGATAGCCGAACTACCATCATCGGCCGGACTCCAAGACTATGAAGATACAAGATTGAAGACTTCGTCCCGTGTCCGGATGGGACTTTCCTTGGCGTGGAAGGCAAGCTTGGCGATACGGATATGTAGATCTCCTACCATTGTAACCGACTCTATGTAACCCTAGCCCTCTCCGGTGTCTATATAAACCGGATGGCTTTAGTCCATAGGACGAACAACAATCATACCATAGGCTAGCTTCTAGGGTTTAGCCTCCTTGATCTCGTGGTTGATCTACTCTTGTTACCCACATCAGCAGGATGTAGGGTTTTACCTCCATCAAGAGGGCCCGAACCTGGGTAAAAACATCGTGTCCCTCGTCTCCTGTTACCATCCGCCTAGACGCACAGTTCGGGACCCCCTACCCGAGATCCGCAGGTTTTGACACTGACATTGGTGCTTTCATTGAGAGTTCCTCTGTGTCGTCACCGATAGGCTCGATGGCTTCTTCGATCATCAACGACGATGCAGTCCAGGGTGAGACCTTCCTCCCCGGACAGATCTTCGTATTCGGCGGCTTCGCACTGCAGGCCAATTCGCTTCACCAGCTGGAGCAGATCGAAGGCTACGCCCCTGGCCGTCAGGTCAGATTTGGAAGTTTGAACTTCACGGCTGACATCCACGGGGACTTGATCCTCGACGGATTCGAGCCACAGCCGAGCGTGCCGTACTGTCACGATGGGCATGATTTAGCTCTGCAGCCGGACAGTACCCTGGAGGCCGCACTCGAACCCGCTCCGATCTTCGACTCGGAGCCGGCTGCGCAGACCAAGGATGGATGGCTAGACACCACCTCGGGGGCTGCAACCTCTACGGCAATAGAGCCGAACACCGATCTTGTCCCCCATGAAGCTCGTGACTCCGAGGTGCCGGACTCCTTGCCGGACTCCGGACCTCCCGCGCCCCCTCCAGTCGAATCCGATTGGGCGCCGATCATGGAGTTCACCGCGGCGGACATCTTTCAACACTCACCTTTTGGCGACATCTTGAGTTCGCTAAAGTACCTCTCGTTATCAGGAGAGGCCTGGCCGGACTGCGGCCAGGACGGTTGGGATGCGGACGACGAAGAAATTCAGAGCCCACCCACCACCCACTTGGTAGACACTGTCGACGATCTAACCGACATGCTAGATTACGACTCTGAGGACATCGACGGTATGGACGACGATGCCGGAGACGACCAAGAACCAGCGCCCATCGGGCACTGGAAAGCCACCTCTTCATACGACATATACATGGTGGATATCCCAAAGGATGGGAACGGCGAAGGAATAGCGGAGGATGACCCCTCCAAGAAACAGCCCAAGCGCCGGCGTCAGCGGCGCCGCTCTAAATCCCGCCATAGCAAGAATGAGGATTCCGGCACCGGAGACAATAATACACCGGATAGCGCCGAAGACAACCCACTCCAGCAAGATCCAGCACAGGAGGAGGGGGACGCCAGCCCTCATGAGAGAGCGGCCGAAGAAGAGGTAGAGGACTATATGCCTCCCTCCGGAGACGAGGCAAGCCTCGACGACGACGAATTCGTCGTGCCTGAGGATCCCGTCGAACAGGAGCGTTTCAAACGCAGGCTTATGGCCACGACAAACAGCCTCAAGAAAAAGCAGCAGCAGCTTAGAGCTGATCAAGATCTGCTAGCCGACAGATGGACCGAAGTCCTCGCGGCCGAAGAGCATGAACTCGAACGCCCCTCCAAAAGCTACCCCAAACGTAAGCTGCTCCCCCGATTAGAGGTGGAGGCATATGATCCCGCTTCACCAGGAGACAATACGGCTGATCGACCACCCCGTGGTCGCGACAGAGAGGCCTCAAGGCCCTTCACTAGACCCGTACCCCGGCATCGCTCGAAAAGCACAAGGCCACAGGGGAACACTCCGGACCTGCGAGACATATTGGAGGATAAGGCAAGACAATCAAGATCGATCTATGGATCACGTGGGCGCCCCACGATACGTGACGATCACCGTCACCCCGGACACAGTAAGTCCGGCCGGGCCAAACACAACAGACAAAGCTCTTTTGAGCTCCGTCGCGATATCGCCCAGTACAGAGGCGCCGCACACCCACTGTGCTTCACAGATGAGGTAATGGATCATCAAATCCCAGAAGGGTTTAAACCCGTCAATATTGAATCTTATGATGGCACAACAGACCCCGCGGTCTGGATCGAGGACTATCTCCTCCACATCCACATGGCCCGCGGAGACGATCTCCACGCCATCAAATATCTCCCACTCAAACTTAAAGGACCAGCCCGGCACTGGCTTAACAGCTTGCCAGCAGAGTCAATCGGGAGTTGGGAGGACCTGGAAGCCGCATTCCTCGATAACTTCCAAGGCACGTACGTGCGACCACCAGATGCAGATGACCTAAGCCACATAATTCAGCAGCCAGACGAATCGGCCAGACAATTCTGGACACGGTTCTTAACCAAGAAAAACCAAATCGTCGACTGTCCGGATGCCGAGGCCCTCGCGGCCTTCAAGCATAACATCCGCGATGAGTGGCTTGCCCGGCACCTGGGACAGGAAAAGCCGAAATCCATGGCAGCCCTTACATCACTCATGACCCGCTTCTGTGCGGGTGAGGACAGCTGGCTAGCACGCAGCAACAACCTCAACAAAAATTCTGGCAGTCCGGATATCAAGGACCGTAGTGGCAGGTCGCGTCGCAACAAAAACAAACGCCGCATTAACGGCGATAACAGTGAGGATACGGCAGTCAATGCCGGATTCAGAGGCTCTAAACCCGGTCAACGGAAAAAGCCATTCAAAAGAACAACTCAGGGTCCGTCCAATTTGGACCGAATTCTCGACCGCTTGTGCCAGATACATGGCACCCCTGAAAAGCCAGCTAACCACACCAATAGGGACTGTTGGGTGTTCAAGCAGGCAGGCAAGTTAATTGCCGAAAACAGCGACAAGGGGCTACATAGCGACGACGAGGAAGAGACCCGACCGCCGAACAATAGAGGACAGAAGGGTTTCCCCCCACAGGTGCGGACGGTGAACATGATATATGCCACGCACATACCCAAAAGGGAGCGGAAGCGTGCACTCAGGGATGTATACGCGATGGAGCCAGTTGCCCCGAAGTTCAATCCATGGTCCTCTTGCCCGATCACCTTTGACCGAAGGGACCACCCCACCAGCATTCGCCATGGTGGGTTCGCCGCATTGGTTCTAGACCCAATCGTCGATGGATTTCATCTCACCAGAGTCCTGATGGACGGCGGTAGCAGCCTAAACCTGCTTTATCAGGACACGGTGCGCAAAATGGGCATAGACCCCTCAAGGATTAAACCTACCAAGACGACCTTTAAAGGCG
The DNA here is from genome assembly GCF_018294505.1 of Triticum aestivum. Classification (NCBI taxonomy): domain Eukaryota; kingdom Viridiplantae; phylum Streptophyta; class Magnoliopsida; order Poales; family Poaceae; genus Triticum; species Triticum aestivum. The sequence continues at coordinate 333,455,805 of NC_057807.1, read as the reverse complement.
TCATACCAGGTGTAGAAGCCAATTGTACAGGCTCAGTTACACTGGAAGTGGTCTTCGGATCCCCGGATAACTTCCGAAGCGAGGAGTTAATCTTCGACATAGTCCCGTTCCGCAGCGGCTATCATGCCTTGCTCGGACGTACCGCGTTCGCAAAGTTCAACGCGGTGCCGCACTACGCATACCTCAAGCTCAAGATGCCAGGCCCTAGAGGAGTCATCACGGTCAACGGAAACACTGAACGCTCCCTCCGAACGGAGGAACATACAGCGGCTCTCGCGGCAGAAGTACAAAGCAGCCTTTTAAGGCAATTCTCGAGTCCGGCTGCCAAGCGGCCGGACACAGCTAAGCGTGCCCGGAGTAACCTACAACACGACCACCTGGCACGTTCCGAGCACGCGTAGCAGTGCGGCCCCAACCCCAGCCCCTGTAAAACATTAAGACAGACCCTTCGCGTACTCCATTATGCTCTGAAGATACCATGGGCATGGGGCAAGGGGCTCGACCACGATAAGCCCAGACTGCGGCTCAACCGCACCAGGGGCTCTTAAGTGTGTCGTTTCTTTTTCTTTTCCTTTTATTTTTGACCTACAGGACTCCGTTCGTCAGAGGCCCTGTCCGGCAGCAGACATGCCGAACCCACGATACAACAGCCAGGGAAGGAGAAAGGCTACAACGAAAATCCAGGTGGTCTCCATTATGAGCATTAAATCTGTTTTATGCATTATTCCGTAGCCTACCCCTGGAGGGGGACATGTTAAACAGTCCCATCCCTTGCTTACTGCACCACTTGTATCGTCTTGCACTTACAACAATTTTAATTGAATAAAGCAATGCAGCACATTTTTGCTTCCAATTGCATTTCTTTCTTACACATATGTTCATCTATGACATGTTGCATCCGTACGTTTTGGTACGGCTAAATACACCAGGGGCTTATGTTTCCCGCGTTATGGTGTGATAAGTCCGAACACTTTCACAAGTGCGGCACCCCGAACTTATAGCATTATATGCATCGGCTCCGAATCATGTTCTTGGGTCAATAGTTGGGTTTGCCCGGCTCCCATGTTTTGGTACCTTACGTTCTGTTTTATTGGCTAAGGTAGCACTGGGAGAACAACTGCGATTGCGCCCTAGTTGAGCTGGGTTAACGCTTCAGTGGAGAAAGCTAAAACTGACCGTCATGATGAGGCGAGAGCTGGTCGCTGTTCGAGAGGTTCTTTGCGAGTCCCTAAAGACTTATGCCGCTTCGAGCGAGGAGCCGGATTCTGTCCGGCCAAGGCATGGATAGCGCCCCAAATTTGGCCTTCCGAAAACTAGGGGCTTCGCCGAAATTTAAAATTATAGAATTCTATGGCTAAGTGAGAGTGTTCAAGCATTATAAGTCCGGTTGCCTTGTTCGTTGTGTTGAGCGCCTCCCTAGATGGACCCAAAAATGGGAACAAGAGCACTCGAGTTTATCCCGAACACCCCAGCACTCGTGGCATGGGGGCTGAAGCCGACGACTTGCCATCTCTCAGATTTGATAAACAGCCGCACAGAAGGTAATATTTTAAATTAACAAGTGTTGCTTAGCGCATATGAACCAAGTTTTCAGCGCACATGATAACAAAATGCGAGTCTACTCAAATATTACATCTTTGGAGCACTCACCCGCAATAGTGCGGGCACCCTTCAACACACTCCTATAATACATCTCGGGCGTGCGATGCTCCTTGCCCTCTGGTGGGGGGTCCGTCACAAGCTTCTGGGCATCCATCTTGCCCCAGTGCACCTTTGCGCGGGCAAGGGCCCGACGGGCACCTTCAATACAGGCGGAGTGCTTGATGACTTCAACCCACGGGCACGCATCCACCAGCCGCCGCACCAGGCCGAAGTAGCTCCCAGGCATGGCCTCCTTAGGCCACAACCGAACTATGAGCCCTTCATGGCCTGTTCGGCCGCCATGTGGAGCTCGACCAGCTGCTTCAGCTGGTCGCTAAGGGGCACCGGATGTTCGGCCTCAGCTTACTGAGACCAGAAGACCTTCTCCGTCGAGCTCCCCTCCTCGGCCCGGTAGAATGCAGCAGCATCGGACACGCTGCAAGGAAGATCTGCGAACGCTCCTGGAGAGCTCCGACTTCGGGTAAGCGACAGGTAATTAACACTCACATGCTTACTTTGCATGAAAAATGCCTTACCCACTGCTATTTTCTTTACCGCCTCGATCTCCTGGAGGGCCTTGTAGGCTTCGGCCTTAGCGGCTTTGGCACTCTCAAGAGCCGTTGCAAGCTCAGACTCTCTAGTCTTCGAGTCACGCTCTAGGCTCTCATGTTTCCTCACGAGATCCTGGAGCTCTTGCTGTACCTCCGCCACCCGCGCCTCCTGTTTCTCTCGTTCGGTGCGCTCCACAGCCGCATTGCGTTTGGCCGCGGCCACCGCCTCCTTCAGGGTCGCGACCTCGTTAGTGGCCCCTGCAATACCCCAGTTATCCTTGTCATTTTTCTTGCAACCAAATCCTTTTTTGTAAGGTACAATTTTCATAAGGTATTACTCACCTTCTTTTTCCTCGAGCTGCTTCTTGGCATGGCCGAGCTCGTTCTCGGACCGCTCGAGGTTTTCCTTCAAAGTTTTGACCTCCGCAGTCAGTGCGGCAGAGGTCAGCAGCACAGCCTGCAATCCCATATTGACATATTTTCATGACTCCTGCGTTTATCTTTCTAAAGATCCTCAGTCCGGCTTTTCTTTCCGAACACCGAACCGAGCATCAGGGGCTACTGTCTATGCGGTACCATTTTACATATATTGAAATTCTTACCTCAAAGCCTGTTAGAAGGCTGCTGCAGGCTTCGGTCAGCCTGCTCTTGGCGAGCTGAACCTTCTGAATCACCGCACTCATAATAGTGCGGTGTTCCTCTTCGACGGAGGCGCCGTTGAGCGCCTCCAGCAAATTATCCGGCACCTCCGGTTGGACGGAGGCAGCCGGCGTCGCGGTCTTGCCCTTCTTCCGAAGGGGTCACCCGCCGGACTCCGGAGCCACTATGGGTTCCGGGGCTGAGTCCGGTGCAAAGTCCGGGAGGTTGTCCTGCGACACCTCCGGGGCCCTCTCCTCCTGGTGGGTCCCTTCCTGGGATCCCACCTCGGCATCGTCCGCATCACGGGGGGTGGAGGCAGTCGGAAGAGAATCCATATCCGACGCCCCTAAGGACCCGCTCGACAAAGTGGGGAGATCATCCTTAGGCGGACTGCAGGGTTGTATGCGGCATTAGAAAGACATAATGTGGCGGAAAAAGAAAACCTTGAAGTTATTCGGGAGTCCGGATACTTACGATCTCGCCAGAGGCTTGGCCCTTGGAGGCCAGTCCTCGTCGTCGTCACTGGCGTTGGTGGAACAGTCCGGGGGAAGAGTTTTTCCTCTCTTGGACCCTTCTGCCTCCCTTGTTGGGGAGGCCTTCCTTTTCTTCCCTCCCCCCGCTGGGGGAGAGGCTTTCTTCTTCTCCTCCTCGCCTTGGTGGGAGGAGTCGGCCTCGGATTCATCGTCCGATAGCACCTAAAAACGGGAACTCCTCCGAGTCCCCGTGGCCTTCTTCTTGACCTTCTTCTCCGGCACCACGTGGGGTGCCAGAGCCAGCAGCCCCGTTAGGCGGGTGTCAGCTGGGTCCTCTGGCAATGGGGTCGTACAGATAGCCTATGCGGCCTTCTTCAGCCAGTCCTGTCAAAGGAAAGGGAGTTTAGATCCCGCATAGAGTCAAACTATGAATAACAAGCGTCCCGTAAAGGACAATATCACTTACCTCGTCAGCTGGACGCTGCGAGCTGAATCCGCGATCTTCGGTAGCGGATGCGGGAGCCTCGGCGCCCTTGAACAGCACCTTCTAGACCTCTTCGTATGTAGTGTCGAAGAGCCCATTCAAAGTCTGGTGCTGCGCCGGATCGAACTCCCACATGTTGAAGCCCCGTCGTTGGCACGGGAGAATCCGGTGGATGAGCATGACCTGGACTACGTTGACAAGCTTGAGCTTCTTGTCCACCAACTTCTGGATACAGGCTTGGAGTCCGGTCAGCTCCTCCGAATCCCCCCAGATCCGGCCACTCTCTTTCCAGGAGGTGAGCCATGTAGGGATACCGGATCTGAATTCGGGGGCCGCTGCCCAATCAGGGTCACGCGGCTTGGTGATGTAGAACCACCCCGATTGCCACCCCTTAATGGTTTCCATGAAAGTACCCTCCAGCCACGTAACGTGGGACATCCTGCCCACCATGGCACCTCCGCACTCCGCTTGGCTACCCTTCACAACCTTCGGCTTGACAATGAAGGTCTTGAGCCACAAGCCGAAGTGGGGCTGGATGCAGAGGAAGGCCTCGCACACGACGATAAACGCCGAGATGTTGAGGATAAAATTCGGGGCCAGATCATGGAAATCTAGGCCGTAGTAGAACATGAGCCCCCGGACAAAGGGATGAAGTGGGAAGCCCAGTCCGTGGAGGAAATGGGGAAGGAATACTACCCTCTCATGGGGCCTAGGGGTGGGGATGAGCTCTCCCTCGTCGGGGAGCCGATGCGCGATGTCGCTGGACAAGTATCCGGCGCTACGCAGCTTCTGGATATGCCCCTCCGTAACGGAGGAGGCCATCCACTTGCCTCCCGCTCCGGACATATTTGGAGAAGGTTGAGGTGAGATGTGCGGGCTTGGGCGCTAGAGCTCGAGTTCGCAGAGATGGATAAGCCAAGGAGGAAGAAGGCGCAGGTAAAAGGATTGGATCTTTATCCCCTTATATGGGCGGACGGAAACATGCGTCCCCACCGGCCTGATAAAACTCGCTTATCTCCCAAGCGCCGAAATCAATGGCGCGGTTGGGTTACCCACGTCCGTATTGATGGGAATCCCGGAATAAGGGGAACACGATCTCTGCTTCAACAAGACGTGCCAAGGAAACCGCCTCGCTAAACGCGCTGAGATGGAACAATAAAAACAATTTGAAGGCTTGGTAGTGGTGTGACGTTACGCCACAAAATATGTCAGCAGATTGAACTTGTGTAATATTATTCTCTCTACGGTTGTATGTGGAATTTATTTTGCAGAGCCGGACACTATCCTGGTGTTCACAATCTTCTATAAATTATTCGGAGGAGGAACCCGCCTTGCAATGCCGAAGACAACATGCGCGCCAGACTCGTCGTCATTGAAGCCTGGTTCAGGGGCTACTGAGGGAGTCCCGGACTAGGGGGTGTCCGGATAGCCGAACTACCATCATCGGCCGGACTCCAAGACTATGAAGATACAAGATTGAAGACTTCGTCCCGTGTCCGGATGGGACTTTCCTTGGCGTGGAAGCCAAGCTTGGCGATATGGATATGTAGATCTCCTACCATTGTAACCGACTCTGTGTAACCCTAACCCTCTCCAGTGTCTATATAAACCGGATGGCTTTAGTCCATAGGACGAACAACAATCATACCATAGTCTAGCTTCTAGGGTTTAGCCTCCTTGATCTCGTGGTAGATCTACTCTTGTAACCCACATCATCAATATTAATCAAGCAGGACGTAGGGTTTTACCTCCATCAAGAGGGCCCGAACCTGGGTAAAAACATCGTGTCCCTCGTCTCCTGTTACCATCCGCCTAGACGCACAGTTCGGGACCCCCTACCCGAGATCCGCCGGTTTTGACACCGACAGGTGCCGTACACTCATTGGAGTAGTGTCCAGGCCTCCCACAATTGTCGCAATTTCGCTCTCGACTAGAAGATCTCTTGTCATTGTAAGACCTTGACTTTGAGCTTCTTTCTTTGCTTCTACTCTTGTAGAATTTGTTGAAGTTCTTCACCATTAAGCTCAATTCTTCATTGAAGGTTTGTTTCTCACTTGATGATGTGGGGGCTTCACTTGAGGCTTTGTAAGCACCACTTGACTTGTTGTGAAGTTCCTCCTTATCCTTGAGTGACATCTCATGAGCAAAAATCCTTCCAATGACTTCCGTTGGCTTGAGATCTTTGTAATTTGGCATCATTTGGATAAATGTGCACACGGTATCATACTTCCCATCCAATGCTCTTAGGATTTTCTTGATGATGAATTTGTCGGTCATCTCTTCACTCCCTAAGCCGGCAATCTCATTTGTGATAAGAGCAAGCCTAGAGTACATTTCAGCGACACCTTCACCATCCTTCATTTTGAGCTTGTCAAGATGACTTTGGAGCACATCCAACTTGGATTCCTTGACGGACTCGGTACCTTCGTGCATATCAATCAAAGTATCCCAAATTTCCTTTGCATTCTCAAGACGGCTGATTTTGTTAAATTCTTCGGGGCACAATCCGTTGAAGATGATGTCACATGCTTGAGCGTTGTATTGCAGCATCTTCAATTCTTCCGCATTAGCTTCACGGTTCGGTTCTCTCCCATCGAAGAATTCACCTTGCAAGCCAATACAAATAATTGCCCAAACGGCGGGGTTATGTCCAAGAATATGCATTTTCATCTTATGCTTCCAACTAGCAAAATTAGTACCATCAAAGTAAGGACCTCTACGGTGATAATTTCCCTCGCTAGACGCCATACTCTCCTAGGTTGTGAAACCAAGGCTATGACCACCAAAAGCTATGGAAATCAAAGCAAATGGAGACCAAGGCTCTGATACCACTTGTAGGACCTTGAAGTATGTCTAGAGGGGGGTGATTAGACTACTTGACCAATAAAAACTTAACCTTTTCCCAATTTTAGAGTTTGGCAGATTTTAGCTATTTTAGGACAAGTCAAGCAATCATCACACAATACAAGCAAGCATGCAAAGAGTGTATAGGCAGCGGAAATTAAAACATGCAACTTGCAAGAAAGTAAAGGGAAGGGTTTGGAGGATTCAAACGCAATTGGAGACACGGATGTTTTTGGCGTGGTTTCGATAGGTGGTGCTATCGTACATCCACGTTGATGGAGACTTCAACCCACGAAGGGTAACGGCTGCGCGAGTCCACGGAGGGCTCCACCCACGAAGGGTCCATGAAGAAGCAACCTTGTCTATCCCACCATGGCCTCACCCACGAAGGACTTGCCTCACTAGCGGTAGATCTTCACGAAGTAGGCGATCTCCTTGCCCTTACAAACTCCTTGGTTCAACTCCACAATCTTGTCGGAGGCTCCCAAGTGACACCTAGCCAATCTAGGAGACACCACTCTCCAAGAAGTAACAAATGGTGCGTTGATGATGAACTCCTTGCTCTTGTGCTTCAAATGATAGTCTCCCCAACACTCAACTCTCTCTCATAGGATTTGGATCTGGTGGAAAGAGGGTTTGAGTGGAAAGCAACTTGCGGAAGGCTAGAGATCAAGATTCATATGGTAGGAATGGAATATCTTGGCCTCAACACATGAGTAGGTGGTTCTCTCTCAGAAATGGTAAGTTGGAAGTGTAGGTTTAGTCTGATGGCTCTCTCCACGAATGAAGAGGAGGTGGAGGGGTATATATAGCCTCCACACAAAATCTAACCGTTACACACAATTTACCAAACTCGGTGGGACCGAATAGTTAAACTCGGTCAGACCGATTTAGTAAACCTAGTGACCGTTAGTGATTTTCGGTGGGATCGACATGCATCTCGGAGAGACCGATTCTGTTAGGGTTAGGGCATAACGTAATCTCGGTAAGACCAATTACACAAACTCGGTAAGACCGATTTTGGTAATAAGCTTTCTAGAGAGTTGGTCAGGTAAACTCGGTGGGACCAATTTGCTCTTTTCGGTGAGACGGAAATGTTACAAAAAGGAAACAGAGAGTTTACATTGCAATCTCGGTGGGACCGATCGCTCACTTCGGTTAGACCGAAACGTTACGAAGGGAAATAGAGAGATTACAATCCCATCTCGGTGAGACCGAGATCCCTATCGGTAAGACCGATTTGCTTAGGGTTTGTGGCAGGGCTATGACTTTTGGAATCGGTGGCGCCGGATTGGAAGAATCGGTGTGACCGATTTTGGCTTTAGGTTTAGGTCATTTTTGGATGTGGGAAAGTAGTTGAGGGTTTTGGAGCATATCACTAAGCACATGAAGCAAGAGGCTCATTAAGCAACACCTCACCCCTTCTTGATAGTATTGGCTTTTCCTATAGACTCAATGTGATCTTGGATCACTAAAATGTAAAATGAAGAGTCTTGAGCTTTTGAGCTTGAGCCAATCCTTTGTCCTTAGTATTTTGAGGGATCCACTTTCATCATCCATGCCATGCCATTCATTGAGCTTTCCTGAAACAATAGTCTTGGAATAGCATTAGCTCAATGAGCTATATGTTGTTATGAATTACCAAAACCACCTAGGGATAGTTTCGCTTTCACTCCGTTTATTTTTGGATAAGTCTCAAGCGGTCACGCTGAGGACTCTTGATATTCACCCCCTTTATAAAGGGGTCAAGGCATATGCCTCTTTTCCACCTCCCTTGCACCTTCTCGCACCTCGAGCTCCAACACCCAAGACCTAAGCTCCAACACCCTAGATCCTCCAATATGTCCGGATCCAACCCTAAAGGCCAGTGGGTGGCCTCCTCGATCCAAGAGGAGGACATTACGAGGCTTAGGGAGGTCGGATACCTGACCGCCGATATCCAGCATAGGCTTCCTGCTCCAGGGCAGGTTATCCCTACACCAGAGTCCAATGAGAGCGTTGTGTTTGTCCCTCACTTCCTCCGCGGCCTGGGCCTCACCCTCGACCCCTTTGTGAGGGGGCTCATGTTCTACTATGGGTTGGATTTTCATGATCTGGCTCCGGACGCTATCCTCCATATCTCGTCATTCATTATTGTGTGCGAGGCTTTTCTCCACATCACCCCACACTTCGGCTTATGGCTCAAGACCTTCAGTGTGAAGCCGAAGATGATCAAGGGGCGATAGGCGGAGTGCGGAGGTGCCATAATAAGCAGGAACGTCGATGCCCCATGGCCAGAGGGTTCTTTCCCAGAGGTATCCTATGTATGGCAATGGAGGTGGTTTTATGTTCCGGCTCCCAGAGGCACAAAGTGGGTAGCCGCCCCCGAGATCCGCTCGGGCCCTCCGCCACAGTTGGCGTCTTGGACCGACGTAGGATGGAATTGCGGGCCCGCTGGTGATGTACCAGTACTGCAGAATCGCATCCAGGAGCTTCTCAAGAGGGACATAAATCTTGTCAGCATAATTCAAGTGATGTTAATCTGACGGATATTGCCGTGCAAACGTCGGCCTCTCCGGATGTGGGAGTTCAATCCGGAGGGTCCGCAGACTATTAAGCACTTCTTCGGCCTGAAGCTCGAAGGGATGTGTAAACTATTCTTTGGACCACAAGTAAAGTGTCCAGACACCACCGAGGATGCGGGCCTAAGCTTCAATTGCCTAGATGCCCAAGTAAGTAACCTTTAAAGCCGGACACTTCGTTTATATTTGTCATTATTCTAAAAACCCTCTGTGGCCAGGAATGGCTCAACAAGGCGGAGAGAATCAGGTGTCCGGCGCCACTTCCGGAAGGCTCGCCTGGTCCAACCGTTGCCAAGATGCTTGGCCGGGTGCTCAGCAAAATGCCCTCAGGGAAAGGCGAAGGAAAGGGGAGTGAAGCCGAACTTCACACACTATGCATCCAAACCGGGGGAATCGTTACCTCCCCTGAGGAGGATAGTCGGGAAGGGGAGGCTAAAGCCTCCTCCCCGCACGGGAAGAAGAGGGCCGCCTCCGAAGACTTGGAGAAGGAGATGCCCAAGCAAGGGAAGAAGGTATCACCAGGGGGTTCTGCCGCGACGGGCACCCTTACCGCATCGTGCCCACCAACGGGCCAGCCCTCCACCGAGCTGTAAGTTACTCGTTAAGTCGAAGGTACAGTGTTTCTTTGAGATCCCTAACCAGGATTCATCTTTTGCAGTCCGGCTAGCAGCTCTTCTCAACAGAGTTCGTCTTCGGGGGATCTTCCTCCGGAGATGATGGAGAGCGAGACCCCACTCACTTCTCCGCCTCATGAAGCGGGCGACACTGAGGTGTCGTCACGGAGGAGTCCGGTTCTGCCAAATCCAGAAGCTAGTATGTCAGCCGCCCTAAGCCCGGAGCGTTTGGCTCCCACGGGGGCCGATGAGGAGGGTCCGGCATAGTTCAGTGTTTGGCCGGACTTACTGGCAGGTCTTCTTGAGCGAGCTGCGCTCTCGGAGGAGCACCACTCATTAATGAGCATGGTGCTTAAGAAGATTTCCTCCGCTACAAGCGGTTTGAATGAGGCATTTACAAGCCTGCTCAGAGGCTTTGAGGTATGTAGTGAAAAATGTACTATTTTTTGGCTATAAGGCACGCGCTAGGTGTGCTCCATATGGATAGTAGCCCCTGATACTCTGGTTGCCCGCCATAGCCGGCAAACGGGGGATCATATAGTAATGGCTGCGCTGTACATGTGCGCAGGTGTCTAAGGATACGACAGCCGACCAGTCTGTTGGGGTTGCCGAACTAAGGAGGCAAATCTGTAAGTGCATCTAGTGCCACCCCTAGTTGGTTTTGGAGTATTGACGACAAAGTTGGTTGAGGGACTAATGCGTTTGTGAGAATTGCAGGATGACGCAGGTAGTGTCCCTCATTGATTCGGTTTACCTACCGGAGATGACCCCTAAAAATGTATGAAGACATTGAAGACAATGGTGGTGTGTGAAGATGTTCACATTGAAGACTATGACATGAGAAGACATTGAGTGAAGACTATGGAGCGCGAAGACTGAAATGTTTCGTTGTTTCCTTTTCTTCTGTGTTGAGTCATAGGAACCACCGTACTGTTAAGTGGGGTCCAAGTGAACTAAGTCAGAGTGACTGAAGTGATGCTCAACCCAAATCCTATGTCTTCGAGCGAAGACAATGAGAGCAAATCTTATCCAGAGCTGGATGAGTTAGCTTTGCTTGTAGCCCAAGTAAAGTTGCCGTGTGTGTTTGAAATCTGACCATTGGAACACATGTCAGTTCCTTAGTGACCCAGGGTCATTTCGGACATATCAGGTCGGGTTGCCTTGTGGCTATAAATAGCCCACCCCCTACACCATAAATTGGTGGCTGCTTAGAGTTAGTTTACGGCTTTTGTCATTTTGAGAGCAACCCACCTCGAAGCCTTTGAGAGAGAAATCCTTGCGAGGACAAAGCCCAAACACCCAGAGCCAAAGAGTGTTAGGCATCACTGAAGTCTTTCTGTCCGTGTGACCTGAAGACTTATTACACTTGAGGACTGTGTATCCTCCAACCGGTTAGGCATCGCGTTCTGAGCATCCAAGAGTCATTGTGGATTGCCGGTGAACGAAGTCTGTGAAGGTTCGGAAGTCTACCTTGAAGACTTACCAGAGTGATTGGGCGAGGATTGTGTGTCCTTAGCTCAAGGGGAATAAGGTGAAGACGCGGTCTTCTGAGTTGAATCTCAGCCTCCCTAACCAGATGTACAGTTGTCACAGCAACTGGAACTGGTCCAACAAATCCCGTGTCTTCAACAAGTGACTGGTTCTATCCCTTCCCTCCTTTACTTTGAGTTTGTCTTCGTGAAGTCATTGCTTATCTGTCTTATCTGTTTGACTTCATTGCTTGACTACTATTGTTGATTGGCTTCATACTATCTTCCATTCTGATCCTTACTACCTAGCTGCTATTAGTCTTCGTACGTTAACACTATTGCATACTTGACTATGGCTTGCTTGTGGTAGTTTATCTTCCGCTGCGTATCAATTAGGTCATTTCTATTGTTTGTCTTCGAAACTTCCACGTTTTGAAGACTTTGATAAAAATCGCCTATTCACCCCCCTCTAGTCGATAACTAGCACTTTCAAAATCAGATCTATTGATGCTGATATCACGCTCGTGAACAAGCGGCTGGATGAGTCACAGGGTATGTGCTCTGCTTCCCTTATTATGTTGTATAGGAAAGTGTGAGAGGGGCATAATATTAATGCAATGTGTTTGTACTTCAGATGAAGCTGCTCAGGCCAAGGAACAAGCTCGGGCTAGCAATGTGGCTGCCCTAAAGGCTGCCGAAGAATTGAGAGCCGAACAGGCTGCTCATCGCCGAAGCGAGGAAAAGATAGCCGAAATGGCTGTGGAGTTGAAAAATGCCGCCGACCGGTACGTACTCATGAAAAGGAGAGTAAGGCTAGCTCGGCCGAGCTGGACAAGGCACTTAATGCCAGTAAGGAGATGCGGACCGAGATCCGGGGTATGTGGGAGGAGCTCCAACAGGCCGACAAAATCGTGGCTGGGGGCTCGTACTTACTGCAGACGAAGTTTTTGGATCCAAAGTATGCTCCCCTGGATGGACGCTGGAGTCCTACAGACGCATATGCGGACTTGGCGAATAGTACCGCTGACGCTGCCAAGTTCTTCGAGGATCAAGGTGATAAGGAAGTGGAGAAGCTTTTCTGGTTGCAATTCAATGCTCCCACTCGCCCCCTGCCATTAAATGAGAAGGTGACTGCTGTAGCAGAGCTTCACAGGCTGTCCGGGCTTGCAATGCGGTCTGTAATAGACCATCTTTGGCTGAAGGGGCCTAAGCCGTACAGTTACTTAGGCTTGGTGCAACAATTCCTTGGGGCCGTGCCTCGGATCAACGCCATGAGGAGGTTGGCGTGCATAGAGGGTGCACGAATGGCTCTTGCCCGCATTAAAGCCTATTGGACGGATATGGAGGCCACCATTATAGCGACCCAGGATCCGGCGGGGGGCCAATATCCGGCCGAGCACTACTTGGCGCAGGTCACAGAAGGTGCCCGCCTAATAGAGGCGAAGTGCTCGAAGAATGTCTTGTTCGAGTGATGAATCGAATCATTATAAAAACAATGTTTATTTTGATTATGAGGCTATATTTATATTGTTTGCCTGAAAATATGATTGTGTCCCCTGTGCGGCCATTTATATATATATATATATATATATATATATAAACACTATTCTGATCACGGGATCAGAATAATATTCTGATCACAACATGAACTTCCCGAGTAATGCGCCTGACCTTCCCCGAGTACTAGGTTCAACTTCAGCTAAAAAGTGTCCAAATGGGGCTTGCGATATATCGTTGGAAAGCTATGGACACCAATATCATGATCCAAGTTAAATTTTTGGCAAAATGTAAGCGGTTTAAGAGCAGTTTTGAAAACCGTTTTTTCTTCATACAAAAAACGTGAATCGTATTTTCGATCACATTTCTAAACCGTTTATCGAAATGAGGTAAATAATATAGCGTTGGAAATCGGCTGCAAAACCGCTCTTTCTACATGTTGAAAGTTTTCTCTAATTCCCTACGGATAAAGAGGAATTTTGAAAATCATAAAATTTCACAAACCGAACAGCTGAGTTCATGTTTTCAATGTAATTTCTAAACGGCTAATCCATTTGAGATAAATGATATGGCATTGGAAAGCTTGTGAAAATGTGCTACTTTTTCATGTTAAAAGTTTTTTCTAATTTGGAACGGTTTAAAAGCAATTCAGAAAACGGTACAAGTTCCACCGAGTTTGTATTTTCGAGCTAATTTTTTAACCGCACGTCCGAATGCAACAAATGATACGGCGTTGGAAAGCTTGAGAAAATGCTAAACTTTCTTGTATATATTGTTTATCCTAATTCCTTACAGTTTTAAGTCAAATGGGAAAATGAATAAAAACATATTTTTGGCATAATTTCTACATACTTTATCCGTATGGGGCAAATAATATACTGCTGAAAAGCTACAGAAATGCAAAACCTGTTCATGTTGATGGTTTGCTCTGATTCCTAGCCATTTTCAAGTAATTACGAAAATGGCGAGATCATTCGTTCTGCCTTCATCACGAAACTGATTCTTCGAAAATGCACCGCGTGAAGAACCTGAACTTCTCGGCACGTGTACTCGAACTTCACTCTGTTTTTCACGTGCTTTTTTTTGCTTGTATATCTCTATCCACTGCTCCTAGCTCTCCATCCACTCACCGGAATTGAGCAAGTGATATACCGATGGAAAGCTGCTGTAAACACGCAACTTTCCCGTGTTGATCATTTTTTCATACTTGCAACGATTTTAAAAGTTTTTCATCTGAAATTCATTCAGCGTAGTAGTTGAACTTCATGTTGTTTTCACGTTGAACTTCTGTGACGTATTTTTGTTTGTACGCGCGCCTGAACTTCCCTCTGTACGAACACGACCTTCGGGCTATCTTTGCAACCGTGGCTTCCCTCACGATTTATTCTGGTTAGTAGTGTTCTATATGATGTTAGTGTAATTTAGAAACGTTTTTAGCAACTAAATACTGGTTTTAAATAGAAATCTCGCTTGCTGGCGGATTTGCTCTCGGGTCGTGATGAAACAAGCCTCTGTTGCAATTTTACTGCTTGAGTTATTCGACCTGAACTTCCCCTAGTGCTAGGTTGAACTTCTATCAACATTGCCCAAATGGGGCTTGCGATATACCATTGGATAGCTATGGACACCAGTATCATGACCCAACTTAAAATTTTGGCAAAATGTAAGTGGTTTAAGAGCAGTTTTGAAAACCGTTTTTTCTTCATACAAAAAACATGAATCGTATTTTTGATCGCATTTCTGAACCGTTTATCAGAATGAGGCAAATAATATGGCGTTGGAAAGCTGCGGTAAAACCGCTCCTTCCACATGCTGAAAGTTTTTTCTAATTCCCTATGGTTAAAGAGTAATGTGGAAAATCGTAAAATTTCACAAACTGAACAACCGAGTTCATATTTTCATTGCCAATTCTAAATGTCTAATCCAATTGAGACAAATGATATGGCCTTGGAAAGCTTATGAAAATGTGCTTTTTTCCCATGTTGAAAGTTTTTTCTAATTTTGAATGGTTTAAGAGTAATTTAGAAAATGGTACAAGTTCTACCAAGTTTGTATTTTTGATCTATTTTTTTAATCATACATCCGAATGTAGAAAATGATATGGCGTTGGAAAGCCTGAACAAATGCGAAACTTTTTGGTATATATTGTTTCTCCAAATTCATTATGGTTTTACGTTGATTTTGAAAAAGGCTAAAAACGTATTTTCACCTTAATTTCTACAAACTTCATCGGAACGGGGCATATAATATACTGTTGAAAAGCTACAAAAAATGTGAAACTTTTTCATCTTGATGTTTTTCTCTGAATCCCAGCCATTTTCAAGTAATTTCAGAAACGACGAGATCACTCGTTCTGCCTTTATCGCGAAACAGATTCGTCGAAAATGCATTGCATGAAGTACTTGAACTTCTGTGGCATTTCTGCCTAAACTTCACTCTGTTTTTCACGTGCTTTTTTTTGCTCATAACTCTTCATTCACTCACCGGAATTAAGCAAGTGATATATCGATGGAAAGCTGCTATAAACATGTAACTTTTCCGTGTTGATCATTTTTTCATACTCGTGTCGGTTTTAAAAGTTTTTCTTGTGAAATTCATTCAGTGTAGTAGTTGAACTTCCTGCTGTTTTCACATTGACTTCTGTGACATATTTTTGTTTGTAATTTTCCCATCCATATTCGTCAGTGTTACACAAATGATATTCTTTTTGTACAAACCTCTCTCACAATATATTTTTAACTTTCTCCGACCAAGGACTTGAACTTACACAAATGATATTCCTGCTGTTTTGAAGTAAATTAGAAAACGACGAGATCATGATTTCTGCCTTCATTGTGAATGGAAATGCATTGCGTGAAGTAGTTGAACCTCTCGGGCATGTCTGTTTGAACTTCACTGTAATTTTTGATGTGCTGTTTTTTGATGTGCTATTTTTTGCACTGCGTGAAGTAGTTCAACTTCTTGGGCATGTCTGTTTGAACTTCACTTTGTTTCACTTTATTGTATTTTTTATATAAAATACACACCATGTAGTACGTGAACTTCCCGTTGTTATCACTTTGAACTTCTCTTTGGTTTGAGAGAATTGTTTTAAAACACAAAAAACAACATATTTTTTTATGTATTTTGGACATCTAAATACACGGTGAACCTCTCTCACAAGAATTCTTGAACTTTCCCTCGCCGAGCACTTGAACTTCTAGCAACCATTTTTACATTTATGAGATTGTTTTCAAAAGTGCCAAAAATGGCGTTGTGCTTTTTATTTTTTGAAAAGGTAAATCCTAAGTTTTAATAAACTCCGAACTTCTGTGTTATTTCAATTTGAACTTCACCTTTTTATATTTTGGGTAAAGAATTGTATTCAATTTTTATACGGAAAAAATCGAACATGGAAATACAAGATGAGCCTCTCTCGTAAGAATTTTTGAACTTCCTCAGACATAGCACTTGAACTTCTTTCAACAAACCTTTTAAGCTTTTAATTTTCTATACTTTTATTCTCATTTGAAATGCATTCCTTGCAGTAGTTGAACTTCTCGTTGTTTTCACCTTGAACTTCTGTCACGTATTTTTGTTCAACCTCTCCCACACAAGAATTTTTGAACTTTCTCGAGTCGATCACTTGAACTTCTAGCAACAAAATGCACACTGTGTAGTACGTGAACTTCTGGGAGTTATCAATCTGAACTTCTCTTAGTTACATGAAAATATCTGAGTATTTCTATGAATATTAATCTGAATTTCTTAATCTTTTTTTATTAATTATGAAGCAGTCTATTTTTAAAAGTTGAACTTCTTGTTTTTTTTATTTTTGAACTTCTTGTTATTTTAGTTTTGAACTTCTTATTTTCATTCTTTAATAACGAGGGAAATCCGAGTTTTCTATAATCATCGAACTTCTCCATCTTTTTAATATGGACTTCCTGGGTTTTTCTTAATCTTTTTGATGAAATTTTGAAGTGCTCTATTTTTAAAAGTTGAACTTCTTGTTTTTTAATTTTTGAACTTCTTATTTCCATTCTTTAATAACGAGAAAAATATGAGTTCTCTATAATCATTGAACTTCTCCATCTTTTTAAATTGGACTTCCTGGTTTTATTTCTTTTAGTAACGGAAAACTTATGAATAGCAACACGTTTTTCATGTAGACAGATGTTACAAATTCGTTGTCGTTTGAGAGTAGTTTTTAAAATGTCAAAAACAACGTTGTTTTTGCCAATTTTTTAACATGTAAATGAACGACAAACGTCTCACACATAAATTTTGAATTATGTTAGTTGGAGCACATGAACTTCTTGCAACAAAAACTTTAAAACTTTTAGTTTCTATTGTTATATTCATATTTGAAATGCATTTCGTGTAGTGCGTGGACTTCCCGCTGTTTTCACCTTGAACTTTTGTCATGTATTTTCCAGAAGAATTTTCAATCTCTCTCAGAAGAATTTTAGAACTTTCTCGGGCTGAGCACTTGAACTTCTAGGAACAAATTTTTTTGGACTTTGCCTTTTTATTCTTTTTCTCTCATACGAAACGCACACCATGCAGTTCATGAACTTCTGGCTATTATCTATTTGAAATCCTCTCTATTTTGCTTTAGTAATAGAAGAAGTTTGAGTTTTTTTATAGACATTGAACCTCTCTATCTTTTTTATTTGAACTTCTTTGTGTATTTTTTAGTAATGTGAAAATTGGAGTTTTGTTAGAAACATCGAACTTATTCATTATTTTCCATTGAACTTGTTGGTTTATTATTTAGTAATCAGAGAAATCCGAGTTTTTATGTAAATATCAAAACTGCTATGCTTTTTCCAATTGAACTTCGTTATTACAGACTGAACTTATTGGTTTTTTCTGTAGTAACCGGAAAAATCCAAGTTTTCAAATATAATATCGAATGGCTCCATTTTTTAAATTTGAACTTCTTCTTTTTATTTCTTTTAGTAATGAAATTTTCTAGATTTGTAATAAACATCGAACCACTCATCTATTTTAATTTGAACTTCTAGTTTTCTTTATAAATTAGAAGGATCCATCGAAATCCAAGGGAATTTTTTGAACTTTTTTATTTGACCTCTCCATTTTATTAATTATGAATTTTCAGAGTTAACAAGTCCATTTATACATGAACTTCTCGACGATATGTCCCCGACCGGCTCAAGTTTTATGCATTCTTATATATACAAAAAATGAAATGAAAATAGAAAAATGTTGCGTTCTTATGGATACCACTAACACTTTTTGAGAGCACAATATTCTGCTGTAATTTTTTTGCATAATTTTGATGCAAAAATGGACTTCTTGGTGTTATTCATTTGTAACGGGAAAAGTTTTTAAACTTTTTGAACTGCTCGGTTTTTTCAATTTAACCTTCTTGATATTATAATAAATATTGAACTTCTTCATTATTTAAATTTGAACCTCTAGTTTTTTAGAACCAATGTTATGCATTGGACTGCACAATCATGTATAATCGGACAAGAAGTGTTATGCATTTATAGTAGGATATAATGTACAGCAATCACGTGCAATGTATCAAACTTCAACCTGGAGCCATATTGGACTCCAAAACTACATTTTCAAACTATGTACATAGCAGTGCAAAGCATAGGAAAATCGCAGGTGAATAATTACGCAGAATGGTATTAATGCAAACACACTTGGGGAACAAAGTGCGACGGTTATATCTTAGAAATTTACAATAAGCCAAGTTTCCATAGCTACAGAGATTCATGGTAAGAGACACAACAAAATCTTCGCCTCCAAGTCATACTGGTATACTAGCGCCGGATGGACGAGTTCGCACCATCGCTTCTTCTTCTGCAACCACACCACCACCGCTTCAAACTCCATTTTTTGCTTCTTCAAAAGGACAAACTTTGTCGAATGGACACTGTGTGAGGTGATGGAGTGCTTGCACGGGAGGAGATAGATGGACTGCTCACGCGTGAGGTGACGAACTTCTCGTGGTGGAGAGGGAAGAGTTGTTTGGTCGGTCGTTGACCAAGCATTAACGGGCAGCAGCGAGTGCATGCTTGGACGGAGACGAGATTGGGAAAGTGGCATTTTTCAGGCACCGTGTGGAAGCATGCATCCTTTCCTGAACCTTGACAATGCACCAAGTAACTTGTATTATCAGTATATCCTCACAGTTCATAGCATGGCTCATAGACTTGCAAGATTGCAATATAATTAGGCAAAATGGAAATCTTTTTCAACAGAACATGTGCTCTGAACATCAACATACCGCTCAATGGCAAGGACAGTCATGTCCAGGCAACCAGAGAAGGTCGGGGAGGCTGACGGCGACGGGTCCAGCAGCGACCCTAGGATCTGGTAGCATAAGGGGTTGGGGCCCCTAGGCATGGCATGTACAGGAGACCTCGAGCACAGTGGCGACCGTCGATGGCAGAGGTGAGGAGGCATGGTGGCGGAGGTGAGCTAGTAGACTGCATCTCGTGGAGGCGACGTGCAGAATCCAAGCCGTGCACGGGTGGCGATGGACTGATTTTGTTCAGATCAGTTGATGTCGCTAGATGGATGTCGTGGGATAGGGCAGAACTTGTGGTCGGCGGTGTGGATCTCGCCGGCCCCAACCGGATCCGTGCGGAAGGATGCAGGCGCGTCGGGGACGGGGTGGGTGGCGACGGAGGTGTGTCGGGGCAGTGGTGGGCGGCGGCGCTGTGATCTAGGGAGGGAGGCAGCGGAGGTGAGAACCGGGGAGGGTGGCGGTGACGGCAACGCGATCCAGGGAGGGTGGCGGCGGCGCGATTCAGGGAGGGTGGCGGCGGCGGCGCGATTCAGGGAGGAAGGCAGCAGCGGCGGCAATCGAGGAAGGTCGGGGGAGGGGCTTTGGGGAGGTCAGGGGAGGGGATCAGGGCAGTGGATGGGATGGGTTTTTTACAGTTCGGTGGGTCTCTCAGGATCTCGGGAGGACCTTCGCGGCTGGAGTGACGTGATCCGAATAACTATTCTGATCCTGGGATCAGAATAGTGCTACTCTCTCCCTCTCTCTCTCTCTCTATATATATATATATATATATATTTATTTATTTATTTGTAATCCGAAAGTTAGCAGTCGTTGGCTTCAGCCCCCACGCGTACAATGCGGGGGTGTTCGCGAAAAATATGCTTAATCACACTTGATGCAACGTCTTGGTCCATTAAGGAGGTGATCGCACGTCGAACTAGGCAACCGGACTATATAGCTGTAACACTTTCGCTTAGCCATGGGAGTATAACGTTGGGGCTACTATGTAGGCCCTGGTACCTTCGCGTGCATCCGAATACGGGCGCGTATGTACATGACCGGGAAATGGCCCTTCGTTAATGCGGAGGAATCCTAAAGATTCCGGTGAGTGTTTGAGTGGTTGATCAGTCTCTTGCTATATCATGACAGTTAGTTTTCGGCTTTCTCTACTGAGGTGCTCATCCGGAATAACCAGGGCACAATCGCAGTAGTTCTCCTTTGGCCGCCTTAGCCGATAATGACGGAATGTAAGGTGGCAAACCCAGGAGCCGGGCAAACCCAATATTTGACCACAGACATGGTTCGGAGCTGATGCATATAAGGCCAAACTCGTGACGCCGAACACTCCCGAAGGTATTCGGACTTTATAAAAGAAGATGGGCTCAAGAATGCCCATTTATTATAAACCCTGTGTTTCCAGGTACATGCTTTAATATGTCGTGGCGAAATGCCAATAACGGCTATATCCTCTGTGGGTATGGAACCCATGGGATGGTTAAACAACAAGAGGCAATAGGAAAGGTTTACACAGGGGCTTAATCTAAAAAGAAACCTGTTGAACGGGGCCCTGCTGCATGTCTGCGCCTTTCTCTTTATTGTGCCGTATCCTGGAAGGGTATCGCGCGAACATTGTCTGTGGAAAAAAAGAAAACTCGTAGGAGAGTACAACATAAGTATGCGATGGATAGTAAAAGTGTAAGATGTTGGCATGCCAATAAGGTTGAGCCAAGTGTGGGGATATATTAAATATTTATAGCCCCTAGTGTCCGCTATGGGATTACATATACGGTGCCCTGGTTCAATTTTGTCCGGGCTACCGGACTCGTCTAACCGTGTCTGTGGTCTTAATGACCAGTCATGTTTTCTAATATTGGAGGCCGCTTATAGTTCGGCCGCCAGGGCCGTCGCGTGTTCCTCTGCGTGTGAAGAGCGCTCTGTGATTCTGCTAACGGTGATGACGCCACGTGGACCGGTCATCTTGAGTATAAGGTAGCCATAGTGCGGCAATGCGTTGAAGCAGGCGAAGGCCATTCTTCCAAGCAATGCATGATAGCCGCTTTGGAAGGGTGCGATGGTGAAGAGTAGTTCTTCGCTTCTGGAGTTGCCTGGGTAGCCAAATGTTACTTTCAGCACGACGGAGCCCCTGCCGTAGGCTTCAACGCCTGGTATCACCCCTTCAAAGGTGGTGTTGCTTTGGGTAATTCTGGATGGGTTTATCCCCATCCTGCGGACAGTGTCCTCGTATATTAAATTGAGACTACTGCCGCCGTCCATGAGGACACGGGTGAGATGGTGTCCGTCGATTATTGGGTCAAGCACCAAAGCGGGTCATAAGGCTTGTTAAGGCTGCCATTGTCCTTGGCTTTTCTTGGGCGAGGTGTCTGGGGAGCCACTCGTCGCGGATGCTATGTTTGAATGCCGCTAAGGCTTCGGCGTCCGGAAAATCGACAATTTGATTCTTCTTAGTGAGGAATCTGTTCCAAAGCTTGCGGGCGGACTCTCCGGGCTGTTGGATTATGTGGCTTAAGTCGTCCTCATCCGGAGGCCGGACATAAGTCCCTTGAAAATTGGCCCTGAAAGCGTCCTCGAGTTCCTCCCAACTCCTAGTTGAATTTTCGGGGAGGCTTTTCAACCAGTGTCGAGCTGGTCCCTTCAACTTTAGGGGGAGGTATTTGATGGCGTGGAGGTCATCCCCACAAGTCATGTGAATATGCAAGATAAAATCCTCGATCTAGACCCCTGGGTCTGTCGTTCCGTCATATGCCTCTATGTTCACAGGTTTGAAACCTTGTGGGAATTCATGGTCCAGTACTTCTTCGGTGAAGCACAGGGGGTGAGCAGCCTCTCTGTATCTGGACGCGTTATGGCATGCGGTCGGCTGTTGTTGTGTCCGGTGTTTATTCTGAACTGGTATTTGGCTTGTATGATCGTTCTGGTGACCATAGTCCCTCGCCGGGGTGTGTCCTTTAGATCCGTAGATGGACCTAGCCGCACCGGCTTGCTTATCCAGATGCTCACGTAGATTGTGCACGGTGTCAGTAGCCGTTCTGTTGCGGTTGTAAACCCATGCGTTTGGTCTCCTGGTCGTATTATTCTTTGGTGGAACGGCCTCGTCGTCGAATTCTAGCAGTAGCTTGCGTTTTGGATAGCTCTTTGTATGGCGATCGTCGCCATATCTTTCTTCAGTGTCTAGCACTTTATTTCATCTGCGATTAAGCGTTTCCTGTGCGGCTTTGAGCCGTTGTTTCTGCTTCTTTAGACTTCTCGCTGTGGCCATAAGCTTTCTGTGGAGGTTATCTCGTTCCGCGCGTTCTTCCGGAATGATGAATGCATCATCGTCCGGACTGTGTTCTTGTCCTGGGGCGGCTTGATGAGCTCGTCCCTCTGGATCATTGTGATTGGGCATCTGCTCCGAACTTGGTTCGGCGTGACCTGGCTCGTCCTGCTCCATCACTGGTTCCTTATGGTCATTATTGCCTTCAGAGTTTACTGGTATGTCGATCCTTCTTGTGCTCTTGTCGCTATTTTTACTGTTACTGGACTTTGAGTGGCGTCTGCGTTGTCGTTTTGGCTTTTGCCCGGGGGTTTTATCTTCCGGATTGCCACCGTCGTCCTCCTTGGGCGTATCCACCATGTATATATCGTGTGACGAGGTAGTAGTCCAATGCCCCAGAGATTCTGAATCTTCTCTTGCATCGTCGTCCATACCATCGATGCCTTCGGAGTCGAAGTCGAGCACGTCGGTTAAATCATCAACCGTAGCAATGAAGTGGGTGGTGGGTGGGCAACAAATTCCTTCGTCGTCTGCTCCCCGCTCAAGACGGACATAGTTCGGCCGACAGCCTCCTGACAAAGAGAGAGACTTTAACAAGTTCAGCATGTCACCAAAAGGCGAGTGCTAGAAGATATCCGCAGCGGTAAACTCCGTTATAGGAGCCCAACCTGGCTCGGGTGGCTCGAGAGTGCGCGGACTGGAACCAACAACTGGATATGAGTCCGGGGTCCGGAGTCATAGGTTTCCACAGAGGCGGGAACTGTGTTCGGCTCCACCGCCGATGAGTGTGCGGCCTGCAGGGCAGGGTCCACCCCTCCGTCCTTAGGCAACGCAACCTACTCCGGATTTAGATCCGGGGCTACTGCAGATGTGATATCCCGAGCATCGTTCGACAGCAGGTCTAAGTCGTGCCCATCGTAACTGTTCGGTGCTCCTGGCACAGGCCCAAATCCGTCAAAGATCAAGTCTCCGTGAATATCCGCCGTGTAGTTCAAGTTTCCGAACCTGACCTGGTGGCCAGGGGCGTAGCTGTCGATCTGCTCCAGATGGCCAAGCGAATTGGCCCGCAGTGCGAAGCCGCCGAACACGACGATCTGTCCGGGGAGAAAAGTCTCCCCCTGGACCGTGTTGTTAATGATTGAAGGCGCCATCAAGCCCTGCAGCGACGACACAGAGGAACTCTCAATGAAAGCACCAATGTCGGTGTCAAAACCGGCGGATCTCGGGTAGGGGGTCCCGATCTGTGCGTCTTAGGCTGATGGTAACAGGAAGCAAGGGACACAATGTTTACCCAGGTTCGGGCCCTCTCGATGGAGGTAAAACCCTACTTCCTGCTTGATTAATATTGAAGATATGAGTATTGAAAGCACAAGTGCTCCCTAGGTGGTTTTGGTAATTAATGTCAACATATCTCTTGTTGGACTAACACTTTTATCTAGTATGTTTCAGACAAGTTCAACAATGGAGTGGCATGGACTAAAGGTTATGGGAACTCCTTCAAGATGCTAAGGACAAAGGATTGGCTAAAGCTTCAAGCTCAAGACTCTTCATTTTATATTTTAGTGATCCAAGATCACATTGAGTCTATAGGAAAAGCCAATAATATCAAGGAGGGATGAGGTGTTGCTTAATGAGCCTCTTGCTTCAAGTGCTTAGTGATATGCTCCAAATACCCTCAACTACTTTCCCACTTCCACATATGTCCTAAACCTAAAGTCAAACTCGGCCCCACTGATTCTTCCTATCCGGTGCCATCGAGTTTGGATGTCTTAGCCACTGCCACAAACCCTAGGCAAATCGGTCTCACCGATAGGGATCTCGGTCTCACCGAGATGGGATTGTAATCTCTCTGTGTATGTCCATTATCAAAATCGGTCTTACTGAGTTTGAGCAATCGGTACTACCGAGATTACAATGCAAACTTTCTGATTGACTCATTACCAAAATCGGTCCCACCGAGTTTGATAATCAGTCCAACCTAGTTTGCCTGACCAACTCTCTGGTTAGCTTATTACCAAAATCGGTCTCACCGAGTTTGTGTAATCGGTCTCACCGAGATTACGTTATGCCCTAACCCTAACCTAATCGGTCCTACCGAGTTGCATTTCGGTCCCACCGAGTTTGGAAAATTGTGTGTAACGGTTAGATTTTGTGTGGAGGCTATATATACCCCTCCACCTCCTCTTCATTCGTGGAGAGAGCCATCAGAACGAACCTACACTTCCAGCATCCTATTTCTGAGAGAGAACTACCTACTCATGTGTTGAGGCCAAGATATTCTATTCCGATCATATGAATCTTGATCTCTAGCCTTTCCCAAGTTGCTTTCCACTCAAACCCTCTTTCCACCAGATCCAAATCCTATGAGAGAGATTTGAGTGTTGGGGAGACTATTATTTTAAGCACAAGAGCAAGGAGTTCATCATCAACGCACCATTTGTTACTTCTTGTAGAGTGGTGTCTCCTAGATTGGCTAGGTGTCACTTGGGAGCCTCCGACAAGATTGTGGAGTTGAACCAAGGAGTTTGTAAGGGCAAGGAGATCGCCTACTTCGTGAAGATCTACCGCTAGTGAGGCAAGTCCTTCGTGGGCGACGGCCATGGTGGGATAGACAAGGTTGCTTCTTCGTGGACCCTTCATGGGTGGAGCCCTCATGGACTCGCGCAATCGTTACCCTTCGTGGGTTGAAGTCTCCATCAACGTGGATGTACGATAGCACCACCTATCGGAACCACGCCAAAAACATCCGTGTCTCCAATTGCGTTTGAATCCTCCAAACCCTTCCCTTTACATTCTTGCAAGTTGCATGCTTTACTTTCCGCTGCTCATACACTCTTTGCATGCTTGCTTGATATGCGTTGTGAATGTTAAACTTGTGCCTAAACTCCACTTAAGCTTTAAAAGGGTTAAAACTGTAACTTTGGTACTTAGTGTCTAATCACCCCCCCCTCTAGACACCTCTTCTCAAGGTCCTACAAGTAGTACAAGAGTAGATCTACCACGAGATCGTAGAGGCTAAACCCTAAGAGCTAGCCTATGATGGTATGATTGTAAATGTGATCGGCCTTCTAAGGACCAACCTCTCCGATTTATATAGACATCGGAGAGGGCTAGGGTTTACATGGAGTCGGTTACAAGGAAGGAAACACAATATCCAGATCGCCAAGCTTGCCTTCCATGCAAAGGAGAGTCCCATCCGGACACGGGCCAAAGTCTTGAGTCTTGTATCTTCACGCTTCAATAGTCCAGACGATGTATACAGTCCGGCTGTCCGGATACCCCCTAATCCAGGACTCCCTCAGAGAGCTCTGGGGTGGAGTGGCCGGACAACCGTATAGTGCATTGGTTTGTCAAGAGCTCAAGGACATAAGACGAAGCAAATTTGGATTCCCCTTCAATCCTGGTCATTTATTACCGAGTAAAATGCATTGGCGGTCATCGAACTTGTCTTGATAGCTCAGTTTGATCATTGTATACGAGATATGGTGATTATACGGTCACTGGCTCAGCGTATAGCTCCGTATTTGTCTGGTTAAGCAGTCAAACAGTCTGCATGCGCCTCATCAGCTCGTGTTCTTTATCTATCTATGCGGGCCTACCTGTCAATGGAGAAAGAAATACTGTAAAAACCAAAATTATGTGTATGTGGGGAATCAAACCACGGACTCGTCACTACAACGCACCCTCGTCAGCCAAATGAAAATGAAATACTTCGCGTCAAACACTCACACTCATGTTGTCAAAGCATGCTAATGCATGCACGTTGCCCTCTAAATCAAAGTCCTGCTCATGGCGCAACGCAAACGGCGAGCCCATCACCTGCGCGCCCCGACGGTGCCTGACATTACTGTTTAGACGTTTGATGGAGGCCTACGCGAACGCCGAGCATGTATTCACCTGGCTCAACACCAACGGTCATACTCGGACCGTCATGCTCAAGTATATCGTCCATCACAATGACAATCTATAAAACAGCCTAGCTAGAGAGGGTACTATGGTAGTATGGTACGGAGTATGTACTATCGTGAGCGACCGATCTTAGTGCCACTGCACACTGAAACCCCTTCCATCGCTAGCGCGCGCTTCCCGCCTGAAACGGTCACCGTCTCTCCAGAATGTCAATGCCGCATTCACCGGACTTAACTGCAGGTGCAATTGGTGTGTCACTGACATGCGGGCTAGATGCCCATTGGGCCCACATGTCAGTAACCCAACGCATCTGCAGTTAAGTCACTGAAGCAGCGTCCACATTCGCGCCCGACAAACCTACTCCGACGCCAGTTGTCCATCCGTCTACCGTGGCTCATTGCCATTCACCCGCTATATTAACTTGAGCCCCAGCTCCCAGCCATAGCCAAAGACCCACACTTATTCTCCTACGATCCCTTCCTTCTGTCAGCACCACTCCAACCATGGCGTCCTGGCGCTCCGAAGCTCTCTTGGACGTACTGTCGTAGGAGCAGACGAGGGACATCGGCGGCTCCGCTCCGAGCGCGCTCCAAATCTCTCTTCGACATACTTTCGCAGGAGCAAATGAAGGAGATCGCCGGCACCCCCCCCCCCCGGCCACCCTCCGCCGCCACGACCACGAAGGCGGCACGCGTGCGCGCGTAGCCGGCAACGAGGAAGAGTAGTACACGGTAGGTCGCCGTCGCTCTGGTCCCGGGAAGGCCACTGCTACTCCACTCAGTCGACGCCAAGCTTGGTGGGGTAAACATCGGCGGCCGATTAGCCGCTTGACGGTGACGTGGAGGCGGAAATATTCAGAACCTTGTGCTCCGGAGGAGGAGGTTATCGAGGCGGATGAGGAGGAGGCAAAGGCAATGGTCGGCTTTCTCGGGGTCATGGCCGAACATGGTGGTCGGGCGCCGACGATCATTTAGATTAGGTTTACAGTAGGTTTTAGTATGGTTTGTGCGAAATATGTAATGAATTTCGTCAAGTTTGTAGGAAAAGTTTTCGAAATGTAATGAATTTCATCCGGTCAATTTGAAATTTGCTTTGTTTGCACGAATTTCGTCCGGTTAGTTCATATAGTTGTCGAAAGGTATGCGGGCAGCATCGGATGGCATCCATCAGTGTCCTCGGACAAATGCCGGTGTAAATTTGTGGGCCAGCACTGGAGATGCCCTAACTATCATGCTATAATCGCTAACAGTCCTCCATTATTTGGTAGGGAACAGTTATCCCTCGATCAAAATCAGATCCGCGATGTTTCGCACTCCTCCCGCGTAAGAGTGTAAACTCTTGCTTACATAAAAATGGAGCAAGTGGCCGACACTGTAGCACGTCATATCACTCGAACTAGCCCGCCTAACGAGCGGGAAAGCACCGCCCTCATCATTTTGTTCTGGATTTCTATCGATCGATCGCGCAAAAATTTTACGCTTCGCAAGTTCTAAAGGAAAAGGCGGCACACTTACGACTCGTATGCGTCGCACCCCCGACAGTCCAGCTCGCACGCCGCTCACCAGAGGGGACATGCGTTGTCTTGCAATTTCACTGACATGTGGGACCGTAATTGAATAAACCGTCGATAGCCGAAATCTAATCGCTCGGCGGGCGTCGGCTGAGAAGAGAGAAATGGGGGAGGGAGAAGAGATCGCCTGCCTACCACGCACGGACTCCAAGAAATATATGGTGATAATGTTAGGTGGGCCATGCTGGAGTCCGGACCGCTTCCGAAGCCCGCTCTCACCGCCCTGGCCCCTCAAGACGCCAGCTGCCCGCCGCATGCGTGCATATCAAGTAGTACTCCTTATGTGGAGGAGAGAGAGGCATTGACAAAGTCAAGGAGTGGGCTCTGCAAGAGCCCGTCTCTACATGTGCTCCTAGGTATAAAAAAATAATTCTAAAAAAAGGCATAAAAAACAGTTGTGTCTTAAAAAAAGAAAGGTAAAAAACATTTGAGAGGAAATAGATAGAGAGAAAGTGAGAAAAAGCTGTAACCTGGGCATTACATGAGGAAGTAGGGAGTGGTGCACATGCCAAGTTCACTAGGCTGCCGTGTTTCACACTCCTCCGTCATAACAGTGGAGACAATAGCTTTCATCAAAAATAAACAATGAATACCCATTGCTTGTCCTCTATATCGGAAAGAATACTTTCATTCGCCGACATGTGGGACGTCGACCATCCTGGTCCACCTGCCATGCACAAAATTATCCTAGTTTACCCCGGTCATATCGCAGGCCCAACCTTTCCACTGTAAGTTATTCGGACGAAGGAACCATCATGACTTCGTTGAATTCCGCTTCTTCAAGAAAACTTACTGTACCCGCAATACCGCTACCACACGCAAAGACAGGACGGCACTATACCACGTCATATCATTGAAACCCACTAGGCCAAACTAGCCCGCCTAGGTCATCTATTTTGGAACGGAGGGAGTACATCTCTGCACTGCTATAATTTTGTGTTGCATGTTCTCTGTACTTGTGGTACGATTTTCCTACCCTATGAACCAAATGAGGCCTGAATGTATTTGTGTCGACTATTGTCTGATCAATCGCTAAGCCTACAATTTTAGGAGCTAGGGCTATTGGTCGATCGAAGAGGGATAAGTATAAGCGTACCACGAGCTCATCATCCCCAATGTTTCTCTTTGGTGAGTGTTTTGCAAGTACTATAGCTCGCACAGTAGCTAGCCTACTAACACCAAGAATCATCAAACAAGCCCTGCTGATATGATAAACAGTTCAAACTTACATCTAAGCATGCCATATATTACATCAAAAGCTGGTGAGGATACATCTGTTTCCATAACTCGGAGAGGGTTCTCATGATTCATCGCATGATTCACTATCAAACAAAAGTAGCAAGATCCGCCCACACAAGACAGTGCACTAGCACTAAGATGGTTTCATAACACGCATCATTCTGGTAATTAAACACAGGGCAATGCAAACTACCCTGAAGGATTAGCGCGACCAACTATTTCTTGTCATCGATCTCTCGGGCAATGACCACAGCATGGACAGTGGCATGGGAATCGATTTCTGGGGCGATGTCCACAGGACTGACCGCGACATCAGAATCGATCTCTAGGGCGATGTCCACGGGGTGGACAGTGGCATCAGAATCGATCTCCGGGGCGATGCCAACTGGATGGGCCACGACATCGGAATCATCAAGGACGTCCACCAGCACCTACACAACCCGAACATATTAGCAAGCACATTGCAAATAATCAAAAACCACAACTATGGTAATAAGCCATTATTTTTTACCTTGTGCAGCTCACCGGGGGATCTCATCCCTTCGGGGGCCATCTCCTCGTCCTCGATGGGGGCCATCACCTTGCCAGGGGAATACTGCTTCTCAATTGCGACTATCTCCTCAAACTCGGCCTTGAGCCTCACATAGGTGGCAATCAGAGTTCCTGGGGTAGGCATGGTGGGGCCCTTGCTGTTCTTACAACTTTCTTTGAGGAGTCCGTCCACCAACATCGTCAACTCTTTGGCCAGTGCTTGTTTCTTGGAGTTCTTCGTCTCCATGGGTTGGCCCGCCAACATGGTCAACTTGTTCATGGTGCTCGCTTCCTGGAGATCGCCGTCTCCAGTGGGTTGCCCGTTGGCAACTCTTTGCCTAGTGCTCCAGGATCCGTCAATGAACTGACAAACAAAAAGCAATCGAAAGGAAACCACAATCGATGAAAATGGGAAAAGAATAGGATGTGAGAATCGGTCGATGCTTCGCAAAAAGAAGATTCTTGGAATGAAAATATAGCAGCATAACTGATTCGCCCACCTTTCCTTTGTCGGTACAGAAGAAAAATGACAGAAGTGAGTAGCCTGGAGTGAGGTTTTCTTCAAGAAAGGGAAGAAAGGGCTTGAACGAGTTTTCCAGTGAAATGATGATTGCTTCGTCCAGTCCAACTTGGAGGCCACCTTACCACTGCTGGTAAAGGTGTGGGTTTTGTGATATGACGGGTCATGAAGGCCACACTGGGGTGACAGGTGAGTCTCGACTGTACCACCTCGCTGTGATTTGGTGGATGGCACGCGGGCCCGGATGCTTTGAAATGTCCTACATGTAGATAGAGCGGCTAGTCATATAGGAGTGCTCAATATTGTGCAACGCGACCAAGGCGGAGAGGAAAAGGAGAGAACTACGTAATTAATGCATGAGTTTAATTAGTAGTTTTGTAAAGTATGAGATACATTCCTCCAATCGCAAAATGCCTTGGTTCATGAGATTTGAGATTTGAGCCCTATAAACCGGAAGGGAGGGAGTACTGCACGGCTGCATGCGGTGTAGTCTAGTCACTTGTTGAAATCTCTAGAAAGGCAAATACTCCTTTTCGGTTTACAGGGCTATACTACTCCCTCTGTCTAGGTGTGTAAGTCATCTTACGAAAACCAAATAGTCCCAAAACACTTAGGCGTGGTGCATTAACTTCTACCTTGTTTCTTGTTTCTTGACATATCAACCAATAAGAGATGAGCGGTGTGCATGCTTTTAATGACTTGCAATGGCTAGTTTCATTGCAAGCAATGCTATTAATTAGCAAATAAACATTGGTGACCCCAGGAGGAAACAGTGCTAAGCGCGTGGACCTATGCAGAATGAGTATCAACCAATGGATGGAGTTTAATTGTTAAACAGTAGCAATTTTGTCTCATGCAAGAGCCTGGCTAGTATATGCGTGCTCCAAGGCACCGCACCACGCGAGCGTTCGCAACTGCCACATTCGGGTTGCGCTTGGCTCTTCGCCTCTTCGAGAAGACGAACAATGATGTTACTCCTACTTCTACAGTATTGAATCCACTGCTGCATGTCCGTCCACCTCGTGCGGGAGGGATAGCATGTAGCGAAAGCTTCTACTTACTGCTCCTGCCTTTGCGTCTATGACAGGTGGGCCCAATAGGTGGTTGGCCCTCCTGTCATGCAGCCAAAGGCAGGTGCAGTTAAGGCACCGGAGCTCAGTCCATGAGGGAGAGGGTGTTGTAGTAATCAAATTTCTCGGTCTTGTACGAGTTGACGCGACACATCAAAGCACTGCACTCGATATAAGTCTTTTTACACATTTCAAATGGACTACTTCGTATGTAGACATATTCTTCTTCGTATGTAGTCACTTGTTGCAATCTTTAAAAAGACTTATATTTTGAAACGGAGGGTGCATGCATGCCGTGACTTTCCTTTTGATACTTGCATCTGTTGATTTGATGCACCTTGCCAAATTTTGACTATAAATTTAACTAACCAAATTTTCATGCATGTCACAAAAAATTACGGGGCTATTTGGATTGTGACTATGTTTGTCTTATGTTTCCACATTATTTTTCCCACACTTTCCACACTTGCCTAACCTGAGTTGCTCAAATTGTTAGACACACTTTGGCTTGCCTAAGGGAATCTTGCCACAATTTTTGTGTCTATGACATGTGGGGTTCACTACTAATAAAAAAATTCTTATCTTAGGTGTGGCTAATAAAAAAGACTTATATTTAGGAATGGAGGGAGTAGAGAATATAAATAATAATGCATGTTGGGGCAACCCACGTTTCCGCTAATTTTAGCCATGGGCTTGTTCACAATTTTTATGAGGGGGTGGTTGTTCGTTTAATGGAGGGACTTGTAGTACCAGACTTGAACGATACAAAGTGCGACCTGGCACACCGTAACACCACTTGGAACAAGCGGGTAGCTATCTCAAAAAACAATCAACAACTAAAAAAACGCGACCTGTCATGTAGTAGTACACAATTTTAAACAATTGTTTTGATGGAGTGAAAAAGGAAAACTACCCCACTACGTATATATAGGCCCGAGCCTCCGCGCTTGCTTGCTTGGGTTGCTCTATTCACACACTCTATCCTCTCCAGATATAAACAAGATAGGGGTAGTAACACTGTCTTTCTCCCTTCAAAAAACACTGGCTTTCTATCCTCACCGCTGGTTACAGATCCGGATGTATCCCCCTCCGCCGGTGAAGGGGAGGAGGGGCAGCGTTTAGGCCGTCGTCGACAGCGAGGGAGGAGACCCACTGCCGGCCGCACCGTTATCTCTGGCTGAGCGCTGGCGCGGGAGGTCCTCCGATCCCTTTGTCGTTGCCTGTGGGCGGATCCGGCCTCCCGGCTCCCACCTATCCACATCCCGACGACCTTCAGGTATATCTTCGTTCGAAACTGCCTTAGCTCTACTTCCCCAGCTCGCTACGTCGCTGCATGTGCATCATTTTCTACCTCTCAGCCCCTCTCGATCGGATGGTCCAACGTCACCTATTTTTTCCCTTCTATTGTTAGAGGTAAAGCTACTTCATGGATTCGAATCTTGTACTCCCTCCGTCCGAAAATACTTGTCATTGAAATGGATGTATCTAGATGTATTTTAGTTCTAGACACATCCATTTTGATGACAAGTAATTCCGGACGAAGGGAGTACTTGGTTCAAACAAGAAATAAAGTGGGGGTGGGGGAATTTAGTATGTACATCGGACTTGGTACAAATAGGAAGGAAAGGGGGTGAAAGTAGTACAGACTGGTCATCCAACCGGTCTCTTGGTCGAAAAGGGAAATATAGGGGTAACGCTGTACACAGTGGTATGACGAGGACTAGATTTGCTATCCACACATAGGAGTAGGTGGCTAGAGTGAACAAAAATGGGACCAACCCAGATATGTTTCTTGGATGTTTGTTTCTCGGGGCAACAAACTATGAATCACTAGTTTATGCCCCTGTTTACGTACATGGTGCTGGACTACTGGTGCACCCACAGTCCCATGCCCTTATACCAGATATTTAGTTGTTCTTAATCTAATGTCCCTGGTAAAAATGAAGCCATGCCACTGTTATAAGCCATGACAAGTTTAGCCAAATGTTTTTGCCTGTAATTGTTTGAGACTCTGACTATTTCCTCTATACCTTTTTGTGCAAACAGGGATATCCAATTCACTTGGTTGCTGCTGTGACCTTTTGGTGCACTGCACAAAACTCTTCTTAAAAGAAGTGACTTTTGTGCTGTTTAACTGGAATATCAGAATGGAACAGTTGGTTCATTTCAGTGGAACTGCACAAAGGGAGATCTGTGTTCCAATCCTCATCATCCATATTGGCGCCATAACCTTCCTTTAGGTAAGAATGATATTTAATGCATGTGTTCATCTCTATTTTCCGACTGCCATGAGAAAATAATGCTATTTTTACTAGTACACTTGTACTCCCTCACTGAAAAAACCAATTCTGAATTAGAAGGCCAATCATGTACTTGGTTTCACCAACTGGTGAGGAAAAAGAGAAACAGAGCATGAAGAGGAAGAAGAAGAAGAATAAACAGTGCCAAGGCGATCTTGCTGAAGCCAGAGGCCTCAGTCGAGGCCATTCAAGGGCTCCGGCAACGACTACCTTACATGTGAGACGATCCTCCAGGGAGCCCTTCCACTTCTACTGTCTCACTTAATTAATTAGGAGTACTTAAGTACCACTAATTTATTACTGCCTAATTTTCCTGTTGGAGTTAAACAAATCTTTAGTAGGACCCTATGTTGAATCATGTACGTGTGTATGTTTGTCTATGGAGGTGAATCATGTGGTGGAGCAGGGAGGGAATATTATTAGTGTCATGACGTAATAGTGCTATTGTTTTGCCTGTCAATTTATTGCAGTTGGTTCAATGAGGCAATGTTTTGCGTATTGTCCATCATGAATTTGATGCTACTGTTTGGGTAATATGCTAATGTCTTCCTATCCTTTCTCACTAAGCTAATGAAGGTTTCACGTTGTTCCCACTTGTGCAAACAGGGATCATGTTGTGCCAATCATACATTTTAGTGGAACTACACAAGACAATACAATGAACTGTATCCCAGCCAGTGCTTTAACTCTGCTGGAAGTTCTTGATAATCTTTCGAGATAATCTCAGCACTGGTAAACAAGAGTGGTTTCAACCATACATTTGAAGTGCACAAAAATATATACTATTGTGTGATTCCAGTGAGTGCTTTATCATCTCTTATGGGACTACATGATAAGCTTTTTTTCTCAGGTTGGTATGGGCCTAAGGCCTTCATCCATATTAGTTTGTTGTCATCTCTATTTGTATCGTGCTACTGTCATGAGAAACTCCTTTATCTTTGCACGTTAAAGTTTTGCAACCTATGATAAATGGCAATGCTTTGAGTGTTGACCTAATTGGCATTGATTAAATAAACTAATGTCTCTCTTTAAGCAAGACTACTATGTTGCTAACTTTACCCATTAAGATAATGAGGGTGCTTCTATTTGTTAGTTATGTTTCATCAAGTAGTCCCACTATTACAATAATCTCACTCTCTCAATATATGTGCCAACAGGGATGCTCGATTTTGGTGGAACTGCACAAAAACTTTGGGTGCTTCATTGCCTCGACAACTTCCGTCCTTTCCTGTCAGTCGCTAATCTCGGCTTGCTTTCTTACTTTGCTATCAGTCGCTTGGCTTATCTCGGCTTCCAGTCAAAGGAAATAGTAATTGATATGCTACCTCACACAGGATGGTACTGGTCTTTATCCTGATTATTGTGCCTGTCATATGTATTGGTAATTTGGTATTGTGCTACTGTTTGCCGATTTCATAAAGGAGTAATTTGGAGCCTGAACTCGGAGGCAAATCATTACATCGGGTGATTTCAGTAGAACTGCACAAAATGATCAGATGGACAGGTACTTATGATGCTGCTATGTACTCCAAAGTTCACTCAGACAAGCATCGATGTTGACAAGAAGAAGTGCCTATATTCATTCGAGTATCAACCGGCATCAACCAATTGTCAAACTCCAAGTATTAGGAGAGTGAACGCCAAAAATATTGCTTGGTGCATAGCCCAGAAAAACACAGTCCAGTCTTTGGTCCCAACTTGTGCCTTTTGGTTATCGGCACATATGGTAGCGAACTATATGGAATGGAGTCTAAAGATTCCAGACAAGTTGGTTGACGCGTATATTCATCTGGCACTTAACTAGTCTGCACGCCAAGGATGCTCCATTTCAGTTGAACTGCACAAAAAATTTGGGTGGTTCATTTTCTCAACCGCCTCCTTTCTCATCTGCAATGTAGAATTTTGGCGAGATACAGGACCAAGATGAGCCAGTAAACTAGTTGGATGAAAGTAGTGGCCAAGTTGCTCAAACCTCCCTCGGCACGAGGAAACTATTTGAGGATAAACCTACAAGCAAAGTTCAGATTGTCTGTGCTGCCTCTTATGTACTCGAAAGTTTACTCCTATAAGAACTAATTTTAGCAAGAAGTATCTCCGATTGAACACCATTTACCAGTCTGTACCCTAGGTAATTAAAGTTCGTCCATGGAACATATTGGTTGTGATCTCAATCATTTGGATGCATAAACATACTGAACATGTGTATATCTGAATCTTTTTGTGAATTATGTATGAATATTGTCGTGTGATCTATCAATCATTTGGATGCATAGATATGTTGAGCTTGTGTATATATAAATCTTTTGAGTTGTTGATAGTGAATGTTGTCTATGAATATAAACGTGTCCTGTGAACCTGAGTTTGATACGAATGTTTACCTTTCTGTTGTATTTGTGTGTGAGCTTGTTAGTATGCCTACTGTGGGGTATAAAATGCAGGTCTCTGTTCTATTTATCTATATATAAGAATAATAATGTTGTGTCCAATTTATGTTTTCCCTTCTAACCACATTATACATATTTATATTATTACTATTATCGTATATTTTATAGAGACTTATATATACATTATAAAAACATCCCACGTGTTATTAACTTATAAAAGTAAATGTTTAATGGAAGTTGGCAAGGAAAATCCTGGTTATTTTTGACTCACAGGCAAGGAAAATCCTGGTGATTGCGTACAAAAGCTTGCGAAGATTTTAGGGACCAATTTAATAATAACATGCTCATTTTTATTTTGAGCAATAACTCGCTAATTTGTTAATTATATATATAAAAAATGTGCCTCTCCAGTTTATTCTTTGATATTAATTGCTCCTTCTAACATAACATTATATATATAACGAGCCCACCTAATACGTGTATTTCAAGGAAGTGCAAATGGGCTGGGATTTCTTAGAAAATATAAATGGGCCTGATTGACGCGAAATTATTTGTTCACCCAGCCCAGCAAATGGACTGTACATTCTTGAAAACATGGGTTAACTATATGCCACATTTTTGCAGGCTGACATGTGGGCCAATAGGTCGAAGCCTACGCAGGGTGTTGTCAACTTGGTCAACAAATGATTGTGTCATCCACAGCCATTGGATTTATATCCAACGGCTGACATGCACCTTCAATCTCTCTTCTTCTTCCTCCAGCGTCGCCGGGACCGCCTAGTCCGGCCTCCGGCGGCTAGCGGCTCTGCTTAGCACGCATCGCTGCGAAGCGCTACCCCACCGCCGGCCAGGCTATCCCTCCACCCCTCGACAGCTCCTGTTATTCTCCATCGACTATAGCCCCACACCGCAACAGAACCAGTTATAACCCTCCTCCTCCTCTCAATCTATGACTCCACTGCCGTGTCTTCCCATCTCTGAGTCGTTCCCGTCCGGGGCCTCGCCGTCGTCCACCGCCTCGCTGCGCTCAGTGCGGCGTGGTCAACAAACGAGAGTCATCGGAAGAGGACTGTACATGGAGAGCCTGACGGCTGGGACCCACGAGGTCCATGGTCGCACACAAGGAAAGTTCCTCCTTATTAAGCTGAAAAAATGTTTCTCCACCTGACAGCTGGGACCCACCGGTTGTATCTTCGCACGGAAGGAAGTGCCTCCTTGTTTTGCGAAAAAATAATTCATCCTATTGATAGCTGGGGCCCGTCAGATTTGGTGGCTGACTTGTGGACCTACGAAGCGGACGTGTACGCACGGCTTTGTGAACTTAATCAACAAATGATTCTAGCAGATGGACCATTGGATGTTAATCCAACAGCCGTGCTCCTTCTTCAACCTCTGTTCTTGCTCCTGTCTCCCGTGGGCGGCACTGCGGCTGTGCTGCCACGCACCCGAACCAGTGAAGTTTCCCACTCCTCTCCATCTACGACTCCACTGCCCCGTCTTCCCCATCTTTGGGTTGTTCCAGTCTAGGTGCACTCGGCACGGTGTGGTCAACATGGTCAACAACTGAGAGTCATCGGAAGATGACTGTACGTGAGAGGCTGACAGTGGGGACGCACCACGCCCATTGACGCATGCATGCAACGGAATGAGGCGTGGTCAAGGTGGTCAAGGAATGACTTCCATCGGAAGTATACTATACGTGGAGAGTCTGACAGCTGGGTCCACGGCTGCAGCAAGTAAGTGCCTCCTTATTACGCGAATAATAATGATTCCTCCAACTGACAGCAGGGACCCACTGGATGGGCCACCGTATTTTGTGAAAAAAATGTTTGCCCCCTGACTGCTGGGACCCACCTGACGGGCCACCGTATTTCGCAAAAAAACGTTCCCCCCGTTGTCAGCTCGGACCCACCGGAAGTGCCTCCTTATTAAGCAGAAAAAAATGAATACCCCCTGCTAGCTGGGACCCACCTTGGTGGGAGGCTGACTTGTGGGCCCACTAAGTTGACGGGGATGGAGGGCTTTGTCAACTTAGTCAATATGAACGATTCTAGCTGCAGTGACCGTACGATGTCCATCCAACGGCCATCGTGCTTCTTCAATCTCTGGTCTTCTTGCTCCAGCCACGCAAAGCAGCGCCGATCGTGCCGCCTGCTCCTGCCTCCCGTGGCCGGCTGTGATGTCGCGGAGGCCTCACCGCCCCCTACTACTCCCGCTGCTGGCCAGGCCATCCCTCCACTCACCCACACCCCCTGTTATTCTGCTGCGATGATAGCCTCACACCGCAGCCGAACGACTGAACCTTCATACTCCTCTACGCATGGGCATCCACTGCCTTGTCTTCCCCGGCTCCGCGTCGTCCCCTTCCTAGGCCTCGTTGTCGTCCACTACCGTGGTGCTCTCGGCGCGGTGTGGTCAATGACCGAATTCCTTCAGAAGAGTACTGTACGTGGAGAGGCTGACAGCTGGGTCCACAGCAGCCGCAGGGAAGTGCCTCCTTATTACGCGGAAAATAATTATTCCTCCCGGACGGGCCACCAGTCTTTTGCAAAAAAAAAATTCCCCCTGACTGCTGGGACCCACCAGATGGGCCATCGTATTTCGCGAAAAAAAACGTTCCCCCGCTGTCAGCACGGACCCATCGGAAGTGCCTCCTTATTACGCACACAAAAATGAATACTTCCTCGGCTAGCTGGGACCCACCTTGGTGGGAGGCTGACTTGTGGGCCTACTAAGTTGACGGGGACGAAGGGCTTTGTCAACTTAGTCAATATGAACGATTCTAGCTCCAGTGACCGTACGATGTCCATCCAACGGTCGTAGTGCTTCTTCAACCTCTGGTCTTCTTGCTCCAGCCGCCCAAAGTAGCGCCGGTCGTGCCGCATGCTCCTGCCTCCCGTGGCCGGCTGTGCTGCCGTGGAGGCCTCACCGCCCCCTACTATTCCCACCGCTGGCCAGGCCCTGCGGCGACGGCAGCCTCACACCGCAGCCGAACCAGTGAACCCTCGTACTCCTCTCCGCGTGGGCTTCCACTGCCGCGTCTTCCCCGGCTCCGCGTTGTCCCCTTCTTAGGCCTCGTCGTCGTCCACCGCCGTGGTGCTCTCCGCACGGCGTGGTCAACGTGGTCAAGGAACGACTTCCATCGGAAGAGTACTATACGTGGAAAGGCTGACAGCTGGGTCCACGGCCACAATCCAGTTTTTTTGTGATTTGCCAAGTAAGTCGCTTTGTCAGGCCTGTTGGGCTGCAAATCTTTCAAGACGAGGAGAGGTTTCATTCGGCTAGCCAAGAAAATGGCCCATCAGTAATGAGAAATGGGCTGTACATTTTTAAAACACATCAAACCGGCAATTAGTTTCAAATATCTTTTTTTCATTTCGAGATTTTAAATTACATTAATTTTTATGCATGGAGAATTTTTTAGATTTTGTATTGATATACATTTATTTTTAAAATCAGTTTGAATGTGAGTCGAAATTTCAGGATTAAAAACAGTTCGGACTGCACCGAAATATGCAAAATTTCGTATAATTTTTGAACCATGGCCACAATATGGGCTGTAATGCTAACAAAAAGAATATGGGATCCAAAAAAACCTTAAGAATTAGCAAATGGGCTGTAAATTATTAGAAATAATGACAGATGGGTTGTATGCTTTTTCCACAGATTTGAGGCTTTCCTAAAAAAAGGTTGACACACAAGCAGTGATTGTTGGATGTCCATCCAACGGCCGTCGTGCTTCTTCAATCTCTGCTCTTCCTGCTCCAGCCGCTCAAACAAGTGCCGGCGGGACTGCCTGCTCCCTCCTCCCCGCGGCCGGCTGTGCTGCCGCGCAGGCCTCACCGCCCCACTGTAATCCCATCGCTGG
Source organism: Triticum aestivum (assembly GCF_018294505.1). Taxonomy (NCBI): domain Eukaryota; kingdom Viridiplantae; phylum Streptophyta; class Magnoliopsida; order Poales; family Poaceae; genus Triticum; species Triticum aestivum. The sequence goes on along the minus strand of NC_057807.1, from coordinate 333,416,117 downwards.
CCTAGCCATCCCTCTACTCACCCACACCTACTGTTATTCTCCGGTGACGGCAGATGAACCAGTAAACCCTCGTACAGTCGTACTCCCCTCCGCGTGGGAAACAACTGCCGAGTCTTCCTTACCTCCATGTTGTTCCCTTCCTAGGCCTCACCGTTGTCCACCGCCCTCATGCTCACGGCGCGGCCTGGTCAACATGGTCAACAATCGACATGCATTTGAAGTGGACTGTACGTGGAGAGGCCGACAGCTGGGTCCACGGCCGCACAAGGAAATGCCTCCTTATTACGCACAAAATAATGATTCCTCCACCTGACATCAGGGACCCACCAAAAGGGCCTCTGTATTTCGTGAAAAAAACGTTACTGTCGCTGACAGCTCGGACCCACTAGCTATATCTTCGCAAGCAAGGAAGTGCCTCCTTATTACGCACAAAAAAAATGAATACTCCCCCTGTTAGCTGGGACCCAGTATAGTGGCAGGCTGACTTGTGGGCCTACTAAGTTGACGGGGACGGAGGGCTTTGTCAACTTAGTCAATATGCATGATTCTAGCTCTAGTGATCATACAATGTCCATCCAATGGCCGTAGTGCTTCTTCAACCTCTGGTCTTCTTGCTCCAGCCGCCCAAACCAGCGCCGGTCATGCCTCGTGCTCCTGCCTCTCGTGGTCGGCTGCGATGCGGTGGAGGCCTCACCGCCCCCTACTACTCCCACCGCTGGCTAGGCCATCCCTCTACTCACCCACGCCGCCTGTTATTCTGCGGTGACGGCAGCCTCACACCGCAGCGAACCAGTGAACCCTCGTACTCCTCTACGCGTGGGCATCCACTGTCGCATCTTCCCCAGCTCCACGTCGTCCCCTTCCTAGGCCTCGCTGTCGTCCATTGCCCTGGTGCTCTCGGCGCGGTGTGGTCAACGTGGTCAAGGAACAACTTCCATCGGTCCATTTCCATCAGAAAATGAAACCCACAGAGCTTCTTCTTCATTAGTTGCAATAAAATTGAGAAACATCAAGGTTGGTTGTCAAGCTCCTGGAATGCTCAACTATAATTTGGATATCATTTGTGTAGTTCAAATAAGATCGAGCATGAAATGTATATCTCTGTTTGCACAAAAAAAAGTGGAAAGGAGGGTGTCGGTGTCAAAACCGGCGGATCTCGGGTAGGGGTTCCCGAACTGTGCGTCTAGGCGGATGGTAACAGGAGACAAAGGACACGATGTTTTTACCCAGGTTCGGGCCCTCTCGGTGGAGGTAAAACCCTACTCCTGCTTGATTAATATTGATGATATGGGTAGTACAAGAGTAGATCTACCACGAGATCAAAGAGGCTAAACACTAGAAGCTAGCCTATGGTATGATTGTTGTTCGTCCTACGGACTAAAACCCTCCGATTTATATAGACACGGAGAGGGTTAGGGTTACACAGAGTCGGTCACAATGGTAGGAGATCTACATATCTGTATCTCCAAGCTTGCCTTGCACGCCAAGGAAAGTCCCATCCGTACACGGGATGAAGTCTTCAATCTTGTGTCTTCATAGTCCAGGAGTCTGGCCAACGGTGATAGTTTGGCTATCCGGACACCCCCTAATCCAGGACTCCCTCAGTAGCCCCCGAACCAGGCTTCAATGACGATGAGTCCGGCACGTAGATTGTCTTCGGCATTGCGAGGCGGGTTCTTCTCCAAATTCCATATACTTGTCGAATAATGTCTGGCATTTGATAAATGTTGCGCTCCTTGGCTTCCACGCCCAATAATGGCCATCTTCCACGTGTCGAACGAATGCGAAAATCCAGGGTATTTCTACACTTCCCCCCTAGCTGCGCAAATGAGTTGCCTATAAAAAGAGACGAGGATCTAGATCCGAATCACACCATCTCCCCTTCACAAGCTTTCACCGGAGCGCCTCTGACAAAAAAATCCATTCTATCATGGACAGTCGACACGGCTCCTCCTCTCGCGCTCCCAGCCCCAAGCCTGGGGAATGGGAGAGATGCTCAGTCCCGCATAGCAAGCTAGTGATGCTCCAAACCAAGGGATTTCTTCCCCCAGCCTTCATGGTTCCGGTTCGAGCCGGACTCGCCACCTATAAGGGCGGAAAGCAAGCAAAGAGCGTCCCCGATCCTTCCAAAGGAGAGCGGGTATGCTTTGTCTCTTATCTGATAAGAGGACTCGTATTTCCAATACATCCGTTTCTCCGGGGGCTCCTGGAGTTCTATGGCCTCCAGCTACATCACCTTACGCCTGCCTCCATTCTGCACATCGCGGGCTTCGTAGCCCTTTGTGAACTGTTTTTGGGCGCCGAGGCTCATTTTGCGCTGTGGAAGAGATTATTCTGCCTCGTACCCCGTTCTCATGAGGGGTCAATATATCAAGTGGGCGGAGCCGAGCTATGGCGCATCGCCGGGACCGGATATCTATCCGGAACCCCGAAGAAGGCGTCCGAAGACTGGCCTTCGGAATGGTTTTATATAGAAGACGCCCCACTACTGGATCCCGTTCGGACCGGCCTCCCGGAGTCGCCTAAGTTGGCATCCACGGAGCCCCCAGAGGAACAGCGACAGGGACGTCCTTTACCTGATGAGCCGAGTAAGGTTGCTAGCTCATTCCGGACTGACCATGATCAGTGTCATGGCCACATGCATTATGCGGGGGGTGCGGCCACTTCAATATAGGGGCCACCCCGTGTGGGATTTCAACGGGGAGGACGATGCTACCCGTCATGGCCGTAAGGGGCCGGGATCGGTCGCCGAATTGGTGAAGATCTTGTCCGTGCTGGACAAGGGGGAAGAGGAGGATTTTCTCCGCGTCAGTCCATTGAACGGATTTTCTATGAACAATCCTCGAAGCTGGGTAAGTGAACATCTCCTTTCCCGCACATTCGATCCGTACTCCCATGGTTATATATCTCATTTTGTGAGTTTGACACAGGAACTGCGTCAGGCCGTAAAAGATATAAATAGCCCGCCTCCGCAACCCAAGGATCTGGAACGGTTCCTCGATCCAGCCTCCCAGGAGGATCCGGACATATTGGTGGAGCTGATTGGTGGGGTATTTCACTAACTGAGCGTCGATAATGCCTTGGTCGCCATTACGGCTGATTACCCCGGAATACTTCCAGCCTCACAGGTAACTGAGACCGAAGCCCCAGTACTTTGATAATGACTCATCCATGCTTATTTTTTATCACCATATATCAATGGTGTTTCATAGGGGGTGCCTCCGAGGCGGGAAGCCGAGCCCGCAGCGGCTAGCCAACAAGGGGCAGCGCGGCCACGCAGGCTAAAAAGAAGTGCAGTCCGGGTTGAAACACAGCCGCAACAGTAAGGCGTGTCACCATATTCCCGGGATTGATTTCGAGAAGGTATATTAACGCTGGTGCTCCTTTCAGAAAGAGCGCTCGCCGGACTGTGTCCGGAGAGATGGCCGATCGAGCCTCCGCCAGCCAAGCTCCAACGCCGGGTCCGGAAGCGGAGGTGAACACGAGGCGTGCGTCGGATGCTCCTCCGACAGAGGATGCCGATAGATTGTCCGCCACCAACTCCGAGGTGTAGAGTGCGATGAATCACAGGCGTCGGCTTACAGTTCTTCGTGACACATGTTTCTCCCAAGAGGCATTGAACGCCTTCGATTCGGGAGACACGCACCTCCGTGCCGCTCAAGATGGTCTAGCCAGAGCCACAGAGCAGTATGTAAAGGACATACGGGTGAGGAAATTTGACAGTTATGTATGCCAGTAGCCCCCGAGACTTAAAATAGTTAGGAGAACTGATTTAAGGATCATTTGTTATGCAGGATCTTACGAAAAAGAATACCCAACTGTCTCAGGAGCTTGAAGAGTACAAGGCCCAGCTTAAGGCCGCACTAGCCGCCCCAGGGGGAGCCACAGAGACCCCCTCTGGTAATATATACTTCGAAAGATAAGTAGTTTGTGAAGTGCGGCGTGTGTATAAGTCTGACAATAATATTGCAGATGGCGCCAGACTAGATCCGGACAAGCAACATATCCTGCGCCAGTTAAAGGCCGGCGAGAATGTGCTTACAAGGGTGAGGCAAGAGAAAAATAATCTCCAAGATGCCAACACCCAGCTGGGTGAGGAACTAAAGGATGTTTGAGCCCAGCTGTCTGACTCCGTTAAGGAGAATCAGCGGCTTCGTCGCGGCATTTATAGTAAGTGCTTGAGCGAGCTTTTTTGAAAAGAAGAGTTCGGCGAGGAAGTCGACTGACAGAAATGTGTGTGTAGCTATGCTCACAGGTCGTCCTGCAGAGGAAATGCCCGATTCAACGGGTGACCTACTTCCCGAGCTGCTGTAACTGCACGAACGAGTTCGGCAGGTGATGGGAGACGTCGCCCAGGCCTTGTGGCCATCCATCTCCCTACCCGAAGGCCTTGGAGAGATTGCAGAGAGGCTTCAGGGAGCACGGCGGCGCTTCCGGCTATGGAAGATATCGGCCTGCCGTCAAGGCGCCAGGGAGGCCTGGGCCATGGTGAAGACGCGGTACACGAAGGCTGACCCAAACCACATGGCCGAGGTCAGACCTGTGGGGCCCGATGGGAAGGAGATCCCTGTGAGCTTATTGTACGGGCAAGTAGAGTTGGCCGGAAAGTATTCCCAGTGGGACTGTAAACTAGACAGCCTATTAGATGGTATTGAAGAGGAATACAATCAGTCAATTTGATTATGTAATAAAAAATGACATGTAAAATGCCTTCTAGCCAGATTGTAGATCGTTTGTCGTAGCGGACCCTTTCGCTTCAACCTCGGGACCCTATAGTCCGGAGTGTGTCCGAATACCCTCGCGGTTATGTAAGAACCAGGGCATGCATGGAGCCCAGACGTAGGGGTCATTGGTGCTCTATCAGACAAGTGCCCAACTAGTTATGTTATATTACATGGTTAGTAAGAAACATCTTCCAGGGAGAATAGTTCCGTTAGGGGTTCCTTTCCCTGGGAGGCATGCCCTAAAGTGCATGTCCGGACTGCGAAAAAAGCAGAAAAACATCTGGGGGCAGATAAATGAATAAGTAAGAAATCGTCTCTTAGTTCACCGACCGAATATTCCCTTAAGAACGCTAGCTTTCGGCTTCACCCAGTCTAAGGTACACGTCCGGCTGACCAGGTGGTAACAATCGCAGAGGTGCTCCCTTTACCACCTAGCCGAACAATCGGGAACGTAGGGGTAAGCACAGGAGCCAGGCAACCCAACTTGGCCAAAACTTAAGTCATATCGATGCATATAATGGTGAATAAAAGGTACATGCGGAAGTGTGACACGTGTGTTGGGCATAAAGCCCGTAGAAATAAGCTTCTGTTAAAGAAGCCCCCAGGTATACTGAGCGCGGACAACGCGTCAAGTGTGTGCGAACAATGCACAAACGAGCCTTCAACGGCTTCAGAAAAAGAAGGGAGAAGGAGAGAAATAAAAGACAGTTAAAGTATGAAATATAGACAGAGGAAAGAGACGAACCCCGAGTCCGGTGCTAGGCGTAAAATCTTCGGAGATGGGCTGCATTCCATGGGTTCGGCTCTAGTCGGTTATCTGATGCGTTCCGCAGACGGTACGCGCCGCCGGTCAGGACTTGGTCGATGATGAAGGGACCCTCCCATTTGGGCTTGAGTTTGTCCTTTTTCTTGTCCGGCAGGCATAGAACTAATTCGCCAACATTGTAAGCTTTGGCCCGTACTTCTCTGCTTTGGTATCTTTGAGCCTGCTGTTGATAGAATGCGGAACGTGCTTTTGCCACATCGCGCTCCTCCTCCAAGGCGTCCAAACTGTCCTGCCGATCGAGCTCGGCTTCTCTTTCTTCGTACATGCGCAAGCGAGGTGAGTCATGAATTATGTCGCGGGGCAAAACTGCCTCTGCGCCGTACACCATAAAAAATGGTGTGAATCCCGTAGTGCGATTCGGCGTGGTCTGCAGCCCCCATAGTACGGAGTCGAGCTCCTCTACCCAGTGCGTGTTAGATTCCTTGAGGGACCGCACTAGTCTAGGTTTAATGCCGCTCATGATTAGACCGTTTGCTCGCTCGACACGACCGTTAGTTTGAGGGTGATAGACTAAAGCGTAGTCGAGCTTGATGCCCATGTTTTTGCACCAGAGTTTGACCTCATTGGCCATAAAGTTCGTGCCATTATCAGTGATGATGCTATGGGGGGCGCCGTAACGGTGTACTACCCCTGATATGAAGTCTATCACCGGTCCGGATTCGGCCGTCTTAACAGGCTTTGCCTCTATCCATTTGGTGAATTTATCCACCATGACCAGTAGGTATTTTTGCTTGTGGGTTTCTCCTTTAAGGGGTCCGACCATATCAAGCCCCCAGACCGCGAACGACCAGGTGATGGGTATAGTTTTGAGGGCGGTGGGTGGCATGTGGCTTTGATTAGCAAATAGCTGGCATCCTACGCATCGTTGGACCAAGTCCTGAGCATCTACCCGGGCCGTCGGCCAATAAAATCCTGTATGGAAGGCCTTGCCTACAAGGGCCCGGGCTGCGGCATGGTGCCCGCCGAGTCCGGCATGAATTTTAGCCAGAAGATTTCGCCCTTCCTCTTCGGAGATACACCTTTGAAGAACTCCGGTTGTGCTTTTCTTATAAAGCTCTCCCTCATGGACTTTGTAGGCTTTAGATCGCCGCACTATGCAGCAGGCCTCGTTTTGGTCCTCGGGAAGTTCCTACCTAGTTAGGTAGTCTAGGAATGGTTCTGTCCACGGGGCAATGACTGCCATTATTGTGTGGGCTGATGGTGTTATTTCGTTGGCGGAGCCACCAACTATGTCAGAATGTTCGGTGAGGGGTAGTGTGGTTGGGTCCGGGCTGTTATTTCCGGACTCTCCCTCCCATGATACGGATGGCTTGAAAAGCCTCTCTAGGAAGATGTTGGGAGGGACGGCATCGCGCTTTGCGCCAATGCATGCCAACACGTCTGCTGCCTGGTTGTTCTCCCGGGCTATATGGTGAAATTCGAGCCCCTCAAACCGAGCTGACATTTTTAAGACGGCGTTGCGATAAGCTGCCATTTTCGGATCCTTGGCATCAAAGTCTCCATTTATTTGGGATATCGTGAGGTTTGAATCCCCGTGTACCTCTAGGCGCTGAATGCCCATGGAGACTGCCATCTGGAGACCATGTAGAAGGGCCTCGTATTCAGCTGCGTTGTTGGAGTCCGTGTACATTATCTGAAGTACGTATTGGACTATATCTCCGGTTGGGGACGTCAGAACGATGCCAGCCCCCAGGCCAGCCAACATTTTGGATCCGTCGAAGTACATGATCCAGTTGGAATATGCGCCGTACTCTTTAGGGAGTTCGGCTTCAGTCCATTCGGCGATGAAGTCGGCCAAAACCTGTGACTTAATAGCTCGCCTTGGCTTGTAAGTTATGTCGAACGGGAGGAGCTCGATGGCCCATTTGGAAATCCGGCCCATTGCGTCGTGGTTGTTTATAATGTCATTAAGAGGTACTTCGGAGGCTACTGTTATCGAACACTCTTGGAAATAGTGTTGCGGCTTCCGAGATGCCATGAACATCGCGTATGCTATCTTTTGATAATGCGGGTACCGCGACTTGCATGGAGTTAGGATAGTGGACACGTAGTAAACTGGTTTTTGGAGAGGGAACTTGTGTCCGTCCGTTTCTCGTTCAATAACGAGCACCGCGCTTACAACTTGATGGGTTGCCGCGACGTATAATAGCATTGGTTTGCCCGTATTGGGCGCGGCCAGGACCGGATTTGTTGCCAATATGGATTTGATTTCTTCGAGTCCGGCCGTGGCGGCATCCGTCCACTCGAAGTGTTCGGTGCGCCGCAGGAGGCGATAAAGGGGTAATTCCTTTTGTCCTAAGCGGGAGATAAAGCGGCTTAGAGCCGCCACGCATCCAGTCAATTTTTGTATTTGTTTGAGGTCTTTTGGGATATCCAATTGTGACAGAGCTCAGATCTTGGCTGGGTTTGCTTCAATTCCTCTGCCGGATACGATGAAGCCCAAGAGCTTTCCGGCTGGTACGCCGAAAACGCATTTTTCCGGGTTGAGCTTAATGTCATATGCTCGGAGATTGTCGAATGTGAGCCTCAAGTCATCTACTAGGGTTTTGACATGCTTTGATTTGACGACCACATCATCTATGTATGCCTCCACTGTTTTGCCGATCTGGTTTGCCAGACATGTCTGAATCATGTGCTGATATGTTGCGCCGGCGTTTTTGAGCCCGAAGGGCATTGTGTTGAAGCAGAATGGGCCGTATGGAGTGATGAATGTCGTTGCGGCTTGGTCTGGCTCTGCCATCTTAATTTGGTGGTAGCCGGAGTATGCGTCGAGGAAGCACAATGAATCGTGTCCTATGGTAGCATCGATAATTTGATCGATGCGGGGAAGGGGGAAGGGATCCTTTGGGCAAGCCTTGTTAAGGTCCTTAAAATCGACACACAGGCGCCAGGATTTGTCCTTCTTTGGTACCATTACCAGGTTTGCTAGCCAGTCCGGATGTTTTATATCTCTAATGAATCCGGCCTCCAATAGTTTGGCTAGTTCCTCTCCCATGGCCTGTCTCTTGGGTTCGGAGAAGCGCCGAAGAGCCAGTTTGACTAGCTTGAATCCTTTTAGGATACTTAGGCTGTGCTCGGCCAGCCGGCGTGGGATTCCTGGCATGTCTGAAGGGTGCCAGGCAAAGATGTCCCAATTTTCGCGTAGGAATTCTCGTAGTGCGGCGTCTACATCAGGGTTTAATTGTGCCCCGATGGAGGCCGTTTTTGTAGGGTCCATTGGATGGACTTGGAATTTGACTATTTCGTCCGCCGGTTTAAAATAGGTGGAATTGGATCTCTTATCGAGTATCACATCGTCCCTGTTCACCGTGGAGCGCAGTGCAGTGAGTTTCTCGGCCGCTAGGGCTTCGGATAGTGCCTCAAGGGCAAGTGCGGCTGTTTTATTTTCGGCACGGAGTGCTATGTCCGGGTCACTAGCAAGAGTGATGATTCCGTTGGGTCCGGGCATTTTGAGCTTCATGTACCCGTAATGGGGTATAGCTTGAAAAATTGTGAATGCCCCTCGCCCTAATAGAGCATGGTATCCGCTGCTGAACAGGGCCACTTGGGATGTGACCTCCTCGGACCTGTAATTATCCGGCGTGCCGAACACCACATCCAGTGTGATTTTTCCTGTACAACATGCTTCCCTACTAGGGATTATTCCTCTAAAGGTTACGCTGCTTCGCTCAATGCGGCTCCAGTCTATTTCCATTTTTCGAAGGGTTTCCTCGTAAATGAGGTTTAATCCGCTGCCGCCATCCATGAGTACCTTGGTAAGGCGAAAGCCGTCCACTATTGGACTGAGGACCAATGCGGCTGGTGCTCGGGCTGTTCGGAATTTAGGTTCATCACCGGCGTTAAAGGTAATAGCCGTGTCACTCCATGGATTTATTGTTGCTACCTGGTGGACTTCGGCGAGGTTGCGGAGTGTTAGCCTCCGCATATTATTTGATGCGAAAGTTTCGAAGACTCTTAATACCGTACTGGTATTGCTGGGCTGGTGCTCTAGAGCTAGAAGCTCTTCGCCACTTTTGGCCACCTGCCGTAGTATCCAACATGCTCTAAGGCTATGAGTTGGCGTGGCGCCCTCTGTACTGTGAATTCTGCAGGGTCCATTGAGCCATCCCTCCAGTACGGTTCCATGCCCTTTAAAGGGTTTTTGCTTTTTGGTATTTAACCCAGGTGTCTGGTAATGATGCACCCTTTTACTTTGGACTGGGGTTGTGTTCAAGGCCGGATTATCCCAAAATTTGATTTCGGTTTTCCAGGCGCTCTCCATCGCACAGTACTTTCGTACTATGGACGCCAAGTCAGCAAAGCGTGTAATTTCGCGATGACTTATGGCGTTGAGGATTCCTTCGTCCGTGCAATTAATGCAGAAGAATGAAATTGCGTCCTCTTCATGGCAGTCCTTTATCCTGTTCATGACCAGGAGGAATCTGGCCCAGTAATGATGTACTGTTTCAACGGGCTCTTGCCGGATTTGGGATAGATCGCTTATGTTTGGGTGGGCGGGTGGAGTTAAATTCCGAACTCCGTCCGATCTAAGACTCAGGTGCCCAGAAGCTTCCGAACTTGGAAGCTTGGGTTCTTGGACGTTGTCCGATGAATCTGGCCCGCTGCCTGATTTTAAGTTCAGGGTTTGAGTGGTGTTTTCCCCTCTTCGGGAATCCGGCATGGAGGGGTCAGGAATCCGGACATAGCTAGTCCTTAGGATAGAAGAAGGGTCGCCGTATTGTTCCTCTACCACAGCAACTTGGTGGGTAGCCTGGGGAGAGTTAATCTCTCTCAGATCGGTTTTAGGCCCAATCTGGTCGTAATCTGTAGCGACTCCCAGGATGGTGATGCGATCCAAGAGTCGTTCAAGGAGGAGAGCTCCATCAGATCTAACTGCTCGGCGAGTTCCGAGTTGATGTGAAAATTGCTTTCGATGACCCGAGAAGTCATCGTCGGCGCGGCGGCCGAACAGGCGGTCATAAGAAAACCCCCTAGCCGGAGAGTTTGGCCGATGGCCAAAGCTCCTTTGGCAACGGTGCCGTCTTTAAAGATGGGATGAGGCATCCTTCCTGATGGCGACGGCACAGAGGAACTCTCAATGAAAGCACCAACATCGGTGTCAAAACCGGAGGATCTCGGGTAGGGGTTCCCGAACTATGCGTCTAGGCGGATGGTAACAGGAGACAAGGGACACGATGTTTTTACCCAGGTTCGGGCCCTCTCGATGGAGGTAAAACCCTACTCCTGCTTAATTAATATTGATGATATGGGTAGTACAAGAGTAGATCTACCACGAGATCAAAGAGGCTAAACCCTAGAAGCTAGCCTATGGTATGATTGTTGTTCGTCCTACGGACTAAAACCCTCCGGTTTATATAGACATCGGAGAGGGTTAGGGTTACACAGAGTCGGTTACAATGGTAGGAGATCTACATATCCGTATCGCCAAGCTTGCCTTCCATGCCAAGGAAAGTCCCATCCGGACACGGGACGAAGTCTTCAATCTTGTATCTTCATAGTCCAGGAGTCCGGCCAACGGTGATAGTTCAGCTATCCGGACACCCCCTAATCCAGGACTCCCTCAGAGGGTGACTAACAAGTGATGAAACATGCATCAAATGAAAAGAAGCATGTTCCTTATCTGAATGGAAATCCTACAAGGACAGTAGCAATTTCTAAAGCAATGGCATTGCTGGATATTAGTGTGGGCATTAGGATTAACTATGACAACTGTTAAATACGACATTACTTTGGGCACGGGAGAGTAGGCGGACCAGGACAGTTACATTTCAACAAAAAGAACCAACTTATCTTAATGGGAAATTTAGCAGGACATGTAAAAAAGTGCCATTGATTCATATTACTGGAGGCATTATATTGAAAACAACATTGGTTTAACGTGTCCTTACTTTTAACAGTGCGACTGCTACATTTACCAGTGGCATTACATAAGAGTGGCTCGAGGCAACAAACATCAGAACAGGATATCTGGGTTGGTTCCATTTTTGTTCGGTATAGCCACCTTATACTGTGTGAGGATAGCAAATCTAGTGCTAGACTTACTCTGTTGACTTGTCCCCAGTCCCCACTTTATTTCCTTTTTCAACCAATAGATCGGGTTTATATTGAGTTTGTACTGTGTTTCCCTTTATTTCCCTATTAGACCTAGAGACCAGTTGGATAGCCAGTCTCTGCTACTTTTCGCCCCCATTATTTCCTCTTTTGGCCAAGTCCTAGATTCAGGTAACAAATCCTCCCCCACCCCACCCCCTTTCTTCCTTGTTTGAACCAAGTAGTACTAGATTTGAGTGCATGAACTAGTTTTACCTCTTAAACGTAAAAAAAATAGGTGGTTTTCGAACAGCCAATCGATCCTATCTACGAGGGGCCTGAGATATAGTAAAAGATACAAATGCAACGACGTCAGGAGCTCGGGAAGTAGAGCAAGGCCGGTTTCAAAGGAAGTTATACCTGATGGTCGTCGGGATGTCGCTAGGTGGGCGGTAGGAGGCCGGATCTGGCCACATTACGGCAGCGAGGAAGAAGGGGTCAGAGGCCCTCCCTCGCCAGCGGTGCTTGGGAGAGAACGGCATGGCAGGATGATCAGGATGCGCCAGCAGTGGGTAAGAGCCATCGCCGAGGATGACCGCGTGAACGTTGCACCTTCTCACCTTCCCCGGCGGAGAGGATCCGGCTGGATCTATGACCAACGGTGAGCAAAGAGAGAGAGAGAGTGTGTGTGTGGCCATCGCTGTCGTGTTTAGATCTGGAGAGGACGAGACAATGTGAAGAGAGCAACACTAGCAAGAAAGCGCGGAGGCTCCTGCCTATATAATGGAGTAGTACTAGTTTTCTTTTGTCTACCGGAGCCGGCTTGACCTCGTCAATGACTGTCAAGAAGTCTTCATGCACGTGGCCCGGAGGCGCAGTTGTCGTCATTTTGATCTAAAGTGCCGGATTATAATATATAACACGAAAAAATGCCACCTGACAAGAAATCATAACCTCACTGCCCAAAGGAGACAACATGAATCCCAACGGACAAACTAGACGAGGAACAAAGGTTAAATTAAATATAAACTCGTAGAAAAGGGGTCCATCGATATATGCCCTAATTAACATAGCCGGCTTGACCTAGATGGCAGCTGAGTAGTCTTCGTGCAGGTGCCCCCAATGACTAGCCCAACTCAGTTGTCGCTGTTTAACCCTCGCCGTGATCCGAAGCACATGACACCTAATTTTGCGAGATGACAAGAAACCTTTTTTTAGATTTCTTCACCACAACTACAACCATGTACAGCACAGCCTGCACGATATGTAGACAATATGCCAGACCGACCGACTGTCTGGGGTGCGACGCGAACGCGACGGGCGTGTTGTATACTCCGTACATGTGTACCGCCGTTTTCTAGAGGCTTTGATCCATGGTGCAATCCATGGATATAAAATTAGTACACTGTACTATTTAAAAGTCGAGGGCGGGGCTTTTCCTGCACGGTAGGCGGGGCAGTTCCACCTAGTCGATTCGACAGAGACGCGAGAAGACAAGGGAGTAGGCTGCTGCAAACATAGGGCTCTGTGATTTGACAGCGAGTTACTGTTGGACAGAGGGGCACGTGATTTGACTTGCCATTATCATTTTAACTGCGGCGCTACGACCGGTGTGAGTCTCCCGATTCCTAACCACTTCCATACAGGTGCCTCTCCCAATGCTCCACCATGTAGTAGAGGCTGGCTCTTACATGAGAGCCCACTTCTCCACTTTTTCCTTGCCTCTCTTTCCTCCACATATGCAAAAATGCCATATAAAGCGCACTATTGTACTTACTTGCTCCTACAGGTGCTAAGCTTGCCACATATGCATAAAATCTGATGTGGCAAGTTAATCAAGAAGAGAGAGACTAGTTTGGTGACCCAAGGAAGAAACGGTGCTAAGCACGTGTACCTAGGTGAAAAGACAATTTTGAGTCTATAGCTAATTAAATGAAGCAAACTTAGCAACAAAAAACTAATAAGCACACTATTTCATTGGAAGAGGTCACTCCTTGGCAAATGCAATAAATACTAGTAATCCCTGTGTCCCATAATATAAGAACGTTTTTGGCACCACACTAGTGTCAAAAACATTCTTATATTATGGGACGGAGGTAGTACGAAGAAAGAGATAGAGAGGAGTAAAAAAATACACTTATAGCCAACCTTATAGCTAACCTTGTTGTAGTATGAGTGACTAAGTGATGACTATGTATGACATGCCAACATCAGATAGCCTAACGCACCGTGTTAAATCTCCAAGGGTGCGACCGCATGAGCGATGTGATGGTCATGGTAGGCGCGACCATGATATGGGCTGTTGGCAGTCCTTGGATCTGAGATCAAACGGTCGCATGCTAAGTTGCTGAAAATTTGCAGAATAACCCTCCAGGATAGGATATTCACCCATAGGTCTAGAATCACGCCATGCAACCGTTCGATCTCAGATCCAAGGGCTCTCGGAAGCCCGTATCATGGGAGAATGGAAAGCCACTACCCTGTCATTCACACGCTGGCAGTTCGCTCCTACTCATCCTCACACATCCTTTAATACTACAATGGTTCGCTCCTAGTCATCCCATCCTTTCACATTACGACGGTTCCACTAATCCTAACCCTCCTCCCAAATCCATGGCGTCCCAAATCTCCACGATCGGCGGTGAGTACAAGGTTAGAACCATCACTAGCGATGAGTTCGACGTCATCTACACCCATTCTTCCGCGACGGTGAAAGGATGCCTTTCTCGCTTCAGACGCATGTTTGAAAACTCAGATGATGAGTGGGTCGCTGGGCTAGATGTTGAGTACACCACAGTCCTGGGACGAGAGAAGGATCTAAAGGACGAAGAGAGGAAGAAGCCCGCCGTGATCCAGGTTTGCGTGCATGACTTATGCTTGGTCTACCACATATGCCATGCCGATGTTGAATTCCTCGATTTTAAGGACTTCCTCGAGAGCAACCTAGTCAAATTCGTTACTGTAGACTTTACGAACGATGAAGAAGTCCTAGGTCGGATAGGCCTCGTTGTAGGCAACCCCTTCAACCTCCATAAGAATCGGTTGGTGTCCTCTCGTCAGCCTTCAATGCTGACCCTGGCAGGAGCCATGGTTCATCCTTCGTATGGTAAATTGGAGAAACCTCCATACACATTTCATCATTATGCATGGCAGCGGAATGTACTAGATATAGACCACATACACTACGCTGCAATGGATGGCTACCTTTGTTTCAATATCTACAAGGGTTGGATGAAGAGCAAGAGCCAAGTGTGCGGTTCAAGCAAATAAGTATTGGCCAAGAGGAAGAGGGACAAGGACGAAGTCGAGGACGTGGACGAGGACTCCGAGTAAGGTGGCAGTGTCGTTGCTCATGGTGGTTCTAATGCAGTGTCTACCGGAATAGTTGCAAAGTTTAATTTCATGTGTGCTTAATTTAATTTGAGGGGTGTGTTGTGCTGAGCCCCCAGCAGAACTATGTTATGTTTCTTCTCGTTACTTTAACTCTTCAGTACGTACATACTAGTATTTCTTACATTTCATATTTTAGTTGGTATAGTACTACCACTCATTTCTTCACATTATATACGTACAATATATATGGCCAACATCATATAGCTAGCAGTTTAGTTGTCGAAGAATTTCAGGGTGCTTAGTTTTGTCAAAGAATTCCAGGATGCATAGTTCTATTTGAGGGGTGGGTTGTGCTGGACACCATTATTGTGACTAGCCTTTTTAATAGTGCTATATGCATAATTTGGCGACGAGCGCTCTCTATATGTACCGTCTTTTTTTTAACTTCAAGTTTTGCTCCATGGCGCAATCCATCAATACTACTCCTATAAAAGTATATATTTTTTAAAAGGCTAGAGGGCGGGGCAGTCTAGCTTGGTCGGTTTCACGAGAGGCAAGGGCCTTTGTGATTTGACGGCTCATTACTGCTGGAAGGCGGAGCCTTGTGATTTGACTGCTCGTATAAATGCGCCGACGACCCGAGGAGGAGCAAAGAACCATGCGGTATACTCAAGTTTTCCACTAGAGTAGTACTACGACGGAGGTGCACGAAACACGGTAGCCCAGTGCCACATGGCGATAAAATGATCTAATTTGCTAGTAATCTCATTGTTAGCGTTGTTATATTCATTCCCTCAAAAAAATCATTGTTCTATTCATGCCTCGCAGAGAACGTGACACGTGCGGCGAAACACCCGAAGCAAAAGATGAAACACAGGAGCAAAAGAAGAAGGAAGATTATCACCCCAAATGATCTAATTCGCCGCGGAGTCATAATTGCTTCTTCATCGCCAAGGCAATGCTCTTCTTCAGCAGCATCACCAAGCCGGCGGTCAACTCCCCCTGCTTATTGAGCTCAGCGGGCATGTCGTCGAGGCTCTCCTTCAGCAGCTCCACCAAGCCTTGGATGAACTCCTTCTGCTTATTGAGGTGCTTAATGAGCTGATTGGGCTTGTCGTCAAGGGATAATGACTCCAGCGCCGCCGGCTCGACATGTTCGCCTCCGCGGCTAGGGCGCTCCTGGGAGCCATCGCCTGCCCGTGATAGATCTTTCGAGGTCTTTGCGTGGCAGCGAGCCCTCTTTTTTTTTCTGCAGCCTTGGTTGCCGCTCCCTTGTTATGAGTAGTTCTCGACCTAGAGCTCTGCTCACCGTCCATGGCAAGGACGGACGAAGAAGAAGCACTTATAAGGAGGAAAGGTAGAGTAATTTTCGGTTAGGTAGTTCCCCTTTTTATAACCTAAGTACTAGCACTAGTACTAATACCTGCATAGTGGGAACATGTTTAGGTTTGGTACGTACTAGTAGGTGTGAGCATGCTTTCGAATGTGATGGGAACAAGGTAAAGATTAATTGATGGTTCTGGTTTCGAGGCCCGAAACGGCTCCCGATGAGTTTAGCGGAACATAAATTTCAAGTAGACTACACTGCTCAAATGCATAAGTATTATGTTACTGTCAAAAATTGGCACAAAATACGAAGGAGACCAATGGATGTACTACTAGCAGCCCATGATTTAATTACTAGTAATAATGTCTTTCTTCCGCCCTCACGTCCACTCAATTTGCATGTGTTGTATTAATTGACCATCAATGAAGTGAACGACTTTACACGCGTCAAATTATCACATGGGGTGGATATTGGTACAAAATTGCGTCCGCCCGTGTACCCTCGTGTGCGTGCGAGGGAATGAGTGTGTGCGTGGCGTGCGTGCACATCTTCGCTTCATGCATGTACCATCAGTATGGCTCAGGGAGGACGAGTATATTCTTCTGGAACCAGCAGCACGTCACTGTGATCAATCCATGCAAGGAGGTCGCGACAACGCCTCCACATGTGCCATGTGGCTTCATGAACTGTAAGAGAAACACTGGGTAGCGTGCCATTGGAATTCTAATTTATGTGTTTTGCACATACTCGAAGTACTAATAAGGTACACGTGCATTGCATGGATCAGATTTTGCAACCAAAATATGATAAATACCACACTATAGCATGTAAGCTCTTAGTCATATATGCCTGATGTAGACCTTCGTTTAATTCTTCTCGTTCATCTCATTCAAAATCAATTAGTTTTTATAAAAAAGCTAGGGCCTCTTGGATTCGTAGGATTTCCAAAACGCGGGAATAGGAAAAACATGGGATTATAGTGGAATGTCGTCTTGAATCCTACAGGATTGTATGAGTGTTTGATTGTGCATAGAAAAAATGCAGAATTCTTTCAAAGAGGTTTGAGTGGATGAGATGTTTCCTATGAAATCTAGTGCAACTGAATCGTATGGAAAAATTCCTATGGTTTACAATCCTACGAATCAAACAACCAAGATAGGAAAAATTCCTAATGATTAGAATCCTCCAAAATTCCTTTGAGAATCCTTTGAATCAAAGAAGCCCTTAATCTATTTTATGATTTATGGAATTGTGTGTTGTAAAGCATAAAGTAAAAAACAAATAATGGCAATTCAACTAGAAAAAAAGTTTCGGCAGTTATGATACGGAAGATTCTAGAACAAAAGAGAACCACTGTTGTTTTGAGGTTTGTGCATTATGCTTAAGTTCAACCATGGAGTCTGCTAGATTGTACATGTGACAAAATCAGATGGGGGGCTAGAAGATGGTGCGAGGGGCCGAGTGGAGGGAGACTATGAAGGAATGCACAAGTGTGAGATCGATATTTAGAGAGAGGGGGCGAGAACGTGCGCTGTTGCGCGCAGTGGCGGAGCCATGAAAAATAAATGAGCTAGGGGGCCAAGCATTGCTAATCCTTTACGAGGAGGGTCAATTCATGAACTTAAACCATTTTTAGCAGCAATTGTCTAATGATCACATTCATATTAGCCTCGATATATAGTGATGTTAGGGGGGGCAGGGCCCTTACTGCGCCCTATCTTCGCCATTGTGCGTGCGTCTGGGAGATGAAGTGGAAGGCATGGATGATGAGAGGGGGACGTTGGGTATATAATTAATGTGGGTGTATTAGCTATAAATGTTAATCCTATATAGAGAGGTATAGATTGATCGATGTGGACGTGGGAAAGAGGGTGAGACCTCACTGGATATATCGAATGATCGGTTTGTGTGGAAAACTATGAAAGACCTAGCTGTATACACAAATACATAGAGGAACATCGATCGTTGCGCATGCATGCATGAGAGATAAAGAATGCCCGATATGATGGAGAGGGGGATGTGTGTGGGTGTGTGCCTTCATGGGAGACCGACCTGAAGAAAAAGATTGCATGTGTGCGATGGATAATGACGACTAGTAGTGTGTGTGCATGCATGCACGAGAGAAAGTTAGTGGTACAATTATAAAGAGAACACGACTGTGTGGGTGTAAAAGACTAGGTGAGGTCATAATCAATGTAAAGTTGAATTCAAATATTTGAATAAGAGATCCTGATGTTTGAAACCCATGCATGCATGAATATAACAGAGATCCGCGCGGTGTGGTTTGGAAACGAGCATGTTGTAATGTATACACATTGAACAAGGTCAGACTGATTTGAATTTGAGATACCGATGGCAGACATCATTTGGCCACGTCGCATCCATGCATGGACACACTATTCTAATTGGAGATGATGGGTGGCTTTCGCATCACATATCTATATCTATACCCCTTTATATATATATATATATATATATATATATATATATATATATATTATTTGATATATTTTTATATTGTGTGCGGGTAACTTTAACTTTGAAAGATGGTCGTTGGATGAGGCGAATACGATGGTCCAAAGATGGCAAATTTGAGCACTACTGGCCGTTGGATATCATCTAGATTCCACCAGATTTCGCCACATGTATAATCTAGAAGACTCCATGGTTGAACTTAAGCATAATGCACAAACATCAAAATACAAGCACTTCTTCTTTGTTCTTGAATCTTCCGTCTCAAAATTGCCCAAATGTTGTTTTACATGATTTGCCATTATTTGTTTTTACTTTCTGTCTTACAACGCACAATTCCATGAATCTTAAAATAGATTAGCTTTCTTATAAAAACTAGATGATTTTGAATGAAATGAACTATAAGAATTAAACGAACATCTACATCATGAATATATGACTCAAAGCTTACATGCTATAATGTGGTATTTATTCATAATTTGGTTGCCAAATCTCATGCGTGCAATGCACATGTACCTTACTCTAGTCTAAATGGTGTTTGTGTGTGTGTGTTGTGCGTGTTGAGGTGCAAATTGTCTATTTTTTGGGTACACGTTAAGCTTGTTCTTCCGAAATTTCAAGCTGCGCCTTGTTATACCGAAAATTCAAGCTAGCGTCTCTGTCTATCGTGATGCGAAACTCCTGCCTCTTCAACCCGCGCCTTGTTAGCCCGAAATATTTAAGATATATCTTTGTCTCGTTGTGCTCCGACAACTCCCTCCATCTCAACCCGTGCCTTGCTATTCCGAAATTACAACGCGCGCGAAAACTCCCACCTCCTGTGAAATCCCGACACGCAAAATGCCTGTGGTACCCCTGAACCGAAAAAACCGCCTCAAATCGGTGGGGGTACTTTCGTAACTTACCCCACATTTCGGACAAGCGCGTTCCTAAGCCATGGTTCCCCACTACCATCCCATCCGCCCACCCATTCGTACACCAAGGCCGTGAAAACCCGCGATGAAACCCCACACCCTGCTCCGTTTGCCACCCAGCCGGAGCCTCTTCCCCGATGACGTCGTCCACAGCAACACCTTGACATCCCTCATCCAGCGTACCGGATGAGGATCCGTCGTCGATCTTGTCGTCCCGCCGGTTCAGCCACCCTGTCCTCCACCTCCAAGGGGCTGCCCCAATGTTCCCCTCGTCTTTCGCGCCACATCCATTCCCACACCGCCATCTTCACCTGCACCACCGAAAGAGCATCATCATCATCGTTTCCTCGGATGAAGCTGCGGCCTAATCGGCGCCACCAAAGAGGTTGTACACTAATCGCCGCATTTTCTTCTTGATTCGATCTCACGGTGCTGCCGGCGCTCGGTCCCGAGCTGACACGGCGTGGCTCCATCCACGGCGGCAACGACGTCCACATCAGTAGGAGCTGCTGGTGCTTTAGCTCTCGCTCACGCTGCTGCTCTGCTCTTGCTCTCGGTCCCCTGCCTGGTCTCCTCTTGCTATTGCTCTTGCTCGCGCTGCTGCTCTCGCTCTTGCTCTTGCTTGCGATGCTGCTCCGATTTAGCTACATTTTAGTCGACTGAATCGACTTTTGGGTCAGTCGATTTTCAGGGGGTGGGGGGCTCGCTGGGGTGAAGGAAGAACTAGCCGCAGCGGGGAGGGGGGCTCGCCGGAGAGGTACCCCACTATCTATCTTAGGGTTCAGGGTGGGGGCGGTGGTCGCCGGCGGTGGCGGGGTGGTGGCATGTGGATCACCGGAGAAAAAGCTCGGCACGGGGGGGGGGGCTAGAGGGATGGCCGGGGCGGTGGGGAGTGTTTTTGGGCGGGCGGGGCGACGCACCGCCGGCCGCGGGCGGCGGGGGGCTGTTGTTTGACTGGTGGTGGCTGGCGGCTTAGGGGGGTGGAGGTTGAAGATGAACCGCAGGCCCTTGATTTCGTATCCAACGGCTGCAAAATCGACTGACCAAAGATGAAAAAGTCAGTCGACTGACGTGTAGCCTCACCTTGCTAGTGCGTTCAGTTTCGACAGCAAAATTCAGTTTCGACAGTTAAGTTCAATTTTGACAGTTAAGTTTAGTTTCGACAGTTAAATTCAGTTTCGACAGTTAAGTTCATAGATGAGCGGCTGATGTATTTTACATCTAGCACTTTGTGGTTATGTATTTTACGTCATGTATTGGAGATGCTATTAGAATTCCACTCAGGTTAACCTTGTCTCGGTTGTCCTGCTTCAGCCTCGGCGTCGTACAACTCACCGGAGCTGCTCCAACGACGAAACCCTCCATCACAGCGGAGCAGTACCTCGGGCTCCATCTCCAGACGCCTAAGATCTTCTCCCCCTCCTCCGCCAGCCAAGTCAGCCGGAGCATCCTCACCGGCCAACCCAATCACGCTGAGATTGACATGGCTTCGAGAAAGAGGTTGTGCACTTGTTGCATCTCTTTTTTACTCTACATGTTATATATATTGTCCACTGAGCACTCGTAGTAACGGGAAATACGATTATTTTATCCTACTATATGACAAGCAGTGAGGTACCAGGTAACTTAGATATCCGTGATGGACTCTCTTGAATGCCATCATTATTTATCTCTGTGCGTTTGAGCTGTGCATTTGTCGATGGGCCTGGGAGTTGAGCTAGTATGGCAGTGGCCTGGGTCCAAAGTAATAGAAGTAGCACAAAAACATTTTTTAGTGTAGGATTTTCCTTGCTCAAGCCTGCCTACTAGAATCTCTAGTGCTTGAAAGGAAAAGTGAATGAAAAACATAGGAATTGGAAAGTTTCCTATGGCACTACTTTTCATGAATTTGGTGCAAAGGAATGGAGCAAAGGAAAACTGTAGGATTTGTTCCTTTAGTGTCTCCTTGAAAGAAAAATCGTAGGAATCCTAATTTCCACTTGTCCTCCTTTTCATATTCCTATTCATCAAGCACAATACTAAGAGATAGTAGCATAATAGCATCATAACCGTACATTTTCTTGTGGTTTGACTTAATCTCACCATGCTTTTTTGCATCCTGTGATCTTCCAATTGTTGTGAATCAAACACCCAGATTGGCAAAAATCATGTGTTTTTAAATTCTCTGTTTTGCACGTGCATTCCTATCCTATTCTTGTCTATTTCCTATCCCTGCATTGTTATAATCCTCAAATTCAAACAAGCCCTTACTCAATTACTTCTGTTATAGATATGTGTCAAAGAAAACCTTGTGTGGTTTGTCCTGCTCCTGCGGCGTTGTGTTCCACCCCAGCTGAGCTGCTCCAATGACGGAAGGGTTCACCACAACAGGTATCCGCTCTCCAGACTGTCTTTCGCCGCCTCATATCTTCTTCCCCGCCACCGGTAGCCACGACAACAACATTACCATCATCAACTAAGCAGATGACCTTGAGGACTACACGGGTCCGCAAGAGAGGTCACACTCTTTCGTGTCTGCTTACGTTATGCGTCGCTTAATATGATGACATGCTACATTATCGTCATGTTAACCTATTAGACTCCGAGTCGGGTCCAAACTAATGCTGAAACTTGAGTTTTTAAATGGTTGTGGGGTACATATTGGGGCAGCAATTAGTACTATCTGTCTACTATCTGCTTAATCTCTGGTGTCTACTATGAGTTTCATGTTGGGTGCAAACAAACATTAAAGGAGCCATTATCTGTATTTTTAACTAAAGCTATTATCTGCCTGCTATCATTGGTTTTGGGTCTATACGCAATTTGCTACCATCACTCTGGATTTGTGCATGCACTCCTTACATAATCTCACTATGTTTTACTCCTATGCATGCCAGTTATTGTACATAATGGAACTGAACATGTAGAGAAAAAGAGACGAGCCTTGCGTGGCAATAAAATTTCATGCAGACGTCATTCCATGGTGGGCGCAAAGGCAGCCCCCCCTCCACCCATTTCGGATCGTAATCAAGAGGAAGATAACTGTTTTGAGGGGGGTTTAGAAGGATAAGACCACTCCTATTTACCCCATGAGGTCTTCGCTCTAACTTGGCATGCTGATGTTGGTAATATCGTGCATATGGTGCCTTGCATTCCTTACTGTATACATTAAAGATGTCATCTGCTTAGTTTAGACATGCTTTGTGTCAATGCCATCTGTTTAGTTTCTTTATCGTATATGTGAATCATGCAATGCCATCTTGTTTAGCCAGGCATCATATATGTGAATTTTGCAATGCCACCCTGGTTAGCCAGTCATCTTATATGTGAATTATATCATGCCATCATTTTTTATTATGTGTTAAATTTGTCAACAATTTTAGTACATTCAATTCCTCTTCATGTGCATCAGCCATTCGGCACGGTCATGGAAAAATATGGAGTGGAAACAAGGTCTTCAGAGCAGACGATGCTATCTGACGAAGCGCATGTCTTGCTGGTTACTGATAGCTCCTCAGAGGAGGATTCAGAGACAGATGACCAGTCATATTTCCCCCCCGAGGTGCATGCTCTAACTTGGCAGGGTTATGTTGCTCATATCGTGTGTATGGTATCTTGCATTGCTATGTCATTTGCTTAGTTTAGACATGCTTTGTGTGAATGCCACCTGTTTAGTGTCTAATTACCATATATGTGAATTATGCAATGCCATCTTGTTGCAATACATTATATATGTGAATTATGCAATGTTATCTTGTTGCAAGGCATTATGTATGTGAATTATGCAATGCCATTTTGTTTAAGCAAGCGTCATATATGTCAATTATATCATGCCATCCTTTTTTTGTATTTCTCATTGCTTTTGTAGACAATGTTTGTATATTCAAGTGCTCTTCCTGTGCATCAGCCATTTGAATTGGTGATGGAGAAATCTGGAATGAAAACAAGGTCTTCAGAGCAGACAATGCTACCTGCTGAAGCAGATATCTTGCTGGTTATAGATGGCTCTTCAGAGGAGGATTCAGAGGCAGATGACCAGTCCTATTATCCCCCTGAGGTGTATGCTCAAACTTGGCATGGTTATATTACTCATATCATGCATATGTTGGATTGCAATGCTTAGTTTTTACATCATATACACAATATTGAATGCCATCTCCTTAGTTGACACATCATATATGCGATTGCCCTCTGCTCACTTCCTTAGTATATAAATCATATATTTTAATTATGTCATGCCATGATGTTTACATAGACAGCATGTATCTGAATTATGGCATGCCAACCCATTTTCTAAAGACATAATATAGTTATATCATCTCATCCTCTTTACATAGTCATCATATTTTAAATTATGTCATTCTATCCGTGAATTATATCATGCCATCATGTTTCCATCCACGACATGTTTGTGATTTATGGCATGCCAACCACTTTAATAGACACATCGTATAGTTATATCATGTCATCCTGTTTACATATTCATCATATTTTGAAGTATGTCATTCTATCATGTTTAGTTAGCCATCATACATGTGAAATTGTGTCATGCTATCCTATTTAATTAGCCATCATATATCTGAAATTATGTCCTGCTATTCTGTTTGGTTAGACAACATAAATGTGAATTATTTCATGCCTTGTTTTCTTCCCTACTATCCATTACACATGTCTATCTTACAACGTCTATACATTCAATTACTTTTCTTGTTTATCAGCCATTTCAATTGGAGGGAGTGATGGCAGTATCTGTGGGAGTAAAAACACGATCTTCAGAAAAGATCGTGCTACCTGTCGATGCAGATAGAACCACGATTGTACTTGCCCAAGAACCAGCCCCACCACACATAACCCACACTCATGTAGATTGTACCCCTACCCAGTTGGATAGAGAACCAGCTACACCCCTTCTAACCCCAACCCCAGCAGATAGACACCCAGTTCCCGTTGACACAGCACTGTCTCTACCATAGATCACCCAAACACAAGCAGTTAGTAAGGCAACTGCAGTGCCCAAAGCACGAGGACCACCACTCCAAACCCCAAGTCAACGCTTAAAGCAGAAGAAGAATTGTTCTTAGGTCAGGTTCCGTAGCTATGGTTCATACTACTTTGCTCTTGCATCACTATATTTACTCATACCAACTAATTTCAAATTTGAAGGATGCAATTGAAACTCCAATGGCGCAACAGGTATGCTTTAAACCTGTTTCTTCAACGTGTTTGGCTATTTGCTGTTGTAACTTGCTCTATGTTGATTTCAGTTTCAATTGAATAAACAGTTATGTTCTCATGCCATGCACATTACAAGTGTTGTTATTGCTATGTAGTTTCCCACACTTATATTCTGTCTATGCTGCTTTGTCTTAAATAGATATGATTCAAACTGTATCTATCTTGATTTGGCAACATAAACTAGAATGATATAGACCGTACAGTGACCATACTACATAGATATATGTTTGTTTCATGTTGTTATCCTGTCCACCTTACTACTGAACTGGTTTACCAAAATGAGTTTCATATACTACATTGTAAACATGTGATGTGTTTGTTTGTTTCTCTTTTAGAACGCGGATAAAATACTGGAGAAGAGTACCCCGTTATGCAATGGTAAAGGAAGTGATGCAGATAAGGTTTAACATAGTGAGACATCCCTGTTGGTCTCCAAGAAAGCTGATAAAAACTATATTGAAGACACTGAGACAACCCCAAAGTCCGGTCTTGATGTAGTGTTCGAGTTACTGGCTACTACTGCTGGCACCAGCTCTTCGAACTCGTTGCCTGAATCAGTTCGGCTTCTTGAGTCTTAACTTCAGGTTGAAAGACATCAATCAGATGTTATGCGACAGGAAGCCGAAGGACTGAGGAAGTCCCTGCAGAATTCAGATGCATACTTTCTAGTGCAACAACAAGTGTTGGAGGACTTAAGCGCAAAACAAGAGAAAGTTAATAAGCTTGCTAAGCATCTTGCCAGCATTATGGGTACCCAGGATATTGTTTCTTGAGCTCTTCTAAAGTGGTTTTAGTTCTGGACTTGTTTTGCTGTGGCGTTTATATGCTGTTGTGTTCCCTATATTTGCACTGGTGGCGAACTTTGATGCCTAGTGGATGTAATATGTGTAATAGCCGTGATAGCCTAGCGTAAGTTGCTTGCTTATTTATTTCCTTATTGTCTTGTTTATTTCTTTGCTTGTAGTCAGTGCAGTTCTTTCCGCGGTTTGCTAGTGGCCGCAATAACCTATTTTTTAAAACTGGGCCACAATAACCATGGGCTACATATTTACTATAGTTACCATGGGCCTCCGGTCGTAGAAACAATGGGCCTTCTAAGGGTCGTAGAAACAATGGGCCTTCTACGGGGCTTAGAAACAGTGGGCCTTCTACAGGTCGTAGACACAATGAGCCTTCTACGGGCTGTATCATTAATGGGCCTTCTACGGGTCGTATGATCGGTTGGCCAAACATGGGCCAATAACAGACCGCATTATGGTCGTAAACGGGCTAGAGTTGGAATCGTCTGTTCATGGGCCGACCATAATGGGCCATCGTTAATCGGTCGTATTTGATGACGCTATGAAAACCGACCAATGTATTAACGAGCCACAAAACGGGCCAACTGTAACCTTGGGCTGAATTTAGCCCACAAGCAGAAAATGACAATAACGGGCCGTAAGTAAACGAATGCTGGAAATGAGCCCAAGAGTAAATGGGCTCTGAGAAGGCCGAAAGATAACATGGGCTGGAAACAGCCCAACAGAATAACGGGTCGTTAATGGGTATAAAGTGATATACTATTCATTACTGGCCAGTTTCACCACGGGCCGTTAATGGGTATAAAGTGATACACTGTTCACTGTGGGCCAGTTTCACCACGGGCCGTTAATGGGCCAAGAGTTACAAAGGGCCTCATATGGGCCGAAAGACGTCATGGGCCATACATGGGCCAGAAGTGAAAACGGGCTGGAATCATATTGGATGGCCCAGATGACGCTACTGGGCCTAATTCGGATAGGGCGTAACGGGCCTTGGGTTAGCGGGTTGTAAATGGGCTATATGCGAACAGGTCGTTAACCGGCTTTCCATGGGCTGGCCCGCCAACTTTTGAAAAGTCAAACGGACCAGCCTTTTCATAGGAATGGGCCTCTATTGGGCCGTGCCACGTGTCGACGTATCATAGGTGCCTTCAGTCCAATGAGTGGATGACATCTGTCCCAACGATGAGCCGACACGTGTTTCTTCCAGCCAATGATGATTTTACACGTGGAAAATCCAATTGGTCGGGGCTGTTAACGGGTTATCGGATCCAAAACCCGACCCGATAGCTTAACGGCATTCTGTTATGGTGGATGCCACATGTAGGTTACCCTTGACGAAAGCACTTCTATGACGCACGATTTATCGTCATGGAAGTGGACACTTCTGTGATGATAATTTTGGTAATGTCATGGAACACTTCTACGACATCACAGGTATGACTATCTTGATTCTGTCATAAAATTGTCATGGATGTACATGCATGACAAAAAACGCGTCCTACTGTGACAAACACGTATCATCATGGAAGTGTATTTTTTTGTAGTGGTTCTCCCTGAGTATGCATTGTTGCCAAAGTTTGTCGTGCCGAGACACCACATGATGATCGGGTGTGATAAGCTCTATGTTCATATATAACGGGTGCAAGCCAATTTTGCACACGCAGAAATACTCGGATTAAACTTGACGAGCCTAGCATGTGCAAATATGGCCTCGGAACACTAGAGACCGAAAGGTCGAGCGTGAATCATATAGTAGATATTATCAACATAGTTATGTTCACCATTGAAAACTACTCCATCTCACGTGATGATCAGACATGGTTTAGTTGATTTGAATCACGTGATCATTTAGATGACTAGAGGGATGTCTATCTAAGTGAGAGTTCTTAAGTAATATGATTAATTGAACTTTAATTTATCATGTACTTAGTCCTGGTAGTATTAGCATATCTATGTTGTAGATCAATAGCTCGTGTTTAGCTCCCCTGTTCTATTTTTGATATGTTACTAGAAAAACTGAGTTGAAAGATGTTAGTAGCAATGATGCAGATTGGATCTGTGATCTGAGGATTATCCTTATTGCTGCACAGAAGAATTATGTGCTTGATGCACCGCTAGGTGACGGACCAATTGGAGGAGCAGATGCAAACATTATGAACGTTTGGCAAGCTCGATATGATGACTACTTGATAGTTTAGTGCACCATGCTTTACGGCTTAGAATCGGGGCTTCAAGATGTTTTGAACGCCACGGAGCATATGAGATGTTCCAAGAGTTAAAATTAGTATTTCAGACTCATCCCATGTCGAAAGGTATGAGACCTTTGACAAGTACTTTGCCTACAAGATGGAGGAGAATAGCTCAGTTAGTGAGCATGTGCTCAGAATGTCTGAGTACTACAATCACTTGAATCAAGTGGGAGTTAATTTTCCAGATAAGATAGTGATTGACAGAGTTCTCTAGTCACTATCACCAAGTTACTAGAACTTCGTGATGAACTATAATATGCAAGGGATAACGGAAACGATTCCCAAGCTCTTCGTGATGCTGTAATCGACGAAGGTAGAAATCAAGAAAAACATCAAGTGTTGATGGTTGACAAGATCACTAGTTTCAAGAAAAGGGCAAAGGGAAGAAGGGGAACTTCAGTAAGAACGGCAAGCAAGTTGCTGCTCAAGTGAAGAAGCCCAAGTCTGGACCTAAGCCTGAGACTAAGTGCTTCTACTACAAAGGAAATGGTCATTGGAAGTGGCACTACCCTAGATACTTGGTGGATAAGAAGGATGGCAAAGTGAATAAAGCTATATTTGATATACATGATGTGTACTTTACTAGTGTTTATAGCAACCCCTCGGTATTTGATACTGGTTCAGTTGTTAAGAGTAGTAACTCGAAACAGGAGTTGCAAATTAAACAGAGACTAGTTAAAGGGTGAAGTGACGATGTGTGTTGAAGTGGTTCCAAGGTTGATATGATCATCATCGCACACTCCCTATACTTTCGGGATTAGTATTGTACCTAAATAAATGTTATTTGGTGTTTGTGTTGAGCATGAATATGATTTGATCATGTTTATTGCAATACGGCTATTCATTTAAGTCAAAGAATAATTGTTGTTCTATTTACATGAATAAAACCTTCTATGGTCATACACTCAATGAAAATGGTATGTTGGATCTCGATCGCAGTGATACACATATTCATAATATTGAAGTCAAAAGATGCAAAGTTAATAATGATTGTGCAACTTATTTGTGGCACTGCCGTTTAGGTCATATTGGTGTAAAGCGCATGAAGAAACTCCATGCAGATGGGCTTTTGGAATCACTTGATTATGAATGACTTGATGCTTGCGAACCATGCCTCATGGGCAAGATGACTAAGACTCCGTTCTCCAGAACAATGGAGCGAGTGACTGACTTATTGGAAATAATACATACTGATGTATGCGATCCTATGAGTGATGAGGCTTGCAGCGGGTATCCTTATTTTCTGACCTTCACAGATGATTTGAGCAGATATGGGTATATCTACTTGATGAAACATAAGTCTGAAACATTTGAACAGTTCAAAAGAATTTCAGAGTGAAGTGGAAAATCATCGTAACAAGAAAATAAGTTTCTACGATCTGATCGCGGAGACAAATATTTGAGTTACGAGTTTGGTCTTCAATTAAATGCGGAATAGTTTCACAACTCACGCCTCCTGGAACACCATAGCATGATGGTGTGTCTGAAAGTCGTAACCGTACTTTACTAGATATGGTGCGGTCTATGATGTCTCTAACCGATTTACCACTATCGTTTCTGGGTTATGCATTAGAGACAGCTACATTCACGTTAAATAGGGCACCATGTAAATTCGTTGAGACGACACCATATGAACTGTGCTTTGGCAAGAAACCAAAAGTTGTCATTTCTTAAAGTTTGGGGTTGTGATCCTTATGTGAAAAAGTTTCATCCTGATAGGCTCAAACCCAAATCGGAGAAATGTGTCTTCATAGGATACTCAAAGGAGACAGTTGGGTACACCTTCTATCACAGATCCGAAGACAAGACATTCATTGCTAAGAATGGATCCTTTCTAGAGAAGGAGTTTCTCTCTCGAAAGAAGTGAGTGGGAGGAAAGTAGAACTTGATGAGGTAACTGTACCTACTCCCTTATTGGAAAGTAGTTCATCACAGAAATTTGTTCATGTGACTCCTACACCAATTAGTGAGGAAGCTAATGATGATGATCATGTAACTTCAGATCAAGTTACTACCAAACCTCGTAGGTCAACTAGAGTGAGATCCGCACCAGTGTGGTATGGTAATCCTATTCTGGAGGTCATGTTACTTGACCATGATGAACCTACAAACTATGAGGAAGCGATGATGAGCCCAGATTCCGTGAAATGGCTTGAGGCCATGAAATCTGAGATGGGATCCATGTATAAGAACAAAGTGTGGACTTTGGTTGACTTGCCCGATGATCGGCAAGCCATAGAAAATAAATGGATATTCAAGAGGAAGACAGACACTGATAGTAGTGTTACTATCTACAAAGCTAGACTTGTCGAAAAGGGTTTTGACAAAGTTCAAGGTGTTGACTATGAAGAGATTTTCTCACTCGTAGCGATACTTAAGTCTATCCGAATCGTGTTAGAAAATTGCCACATTTTATTAAATCTGGCAAATGGATGTCAAAACTATATTCCTTAATGGATTTCTTAAAGAAGAGTTGTATATGATGCAACCAGAAGGTTTTGTCGATCCTAAAGGTGCTAAAAAAATGTGCAAGCTCCAGCGATCCATCTATGGACTGGTGCAAGCATCTCGGAGTTGGAATATACGCTTTGATGAGTTGATCAAAGCATATAGTTTTATACAGACTTATGGTGAAGCCTGTATTTACAAGAAAGTGAATGGGAGCACTGCAGCATTTCTGATAAGTATATGTGAATGACATATTATTGATCGGAAGTAATGTAGAATTTTCTGGAAAGCATAAAGGAGTATCTGAAAGGAGTTTTTCAAAGAAAGACCTCAGTGAAGCTGCTTACATATTAAGCATCAAGATCTATAGAGATAGATCAAGACGCTTGATAAGTTTTTTCAATGAGTACATACCTTGACAAGATTTTGAAGTAGTTCAAAATGGAAAAGTCAAAGAAAGAGTTCTTGCCTGTGTTGCAAGGTGTGAAATTGAGTAAGACTCAAAGCCCAACCACGGAAGAAGTTAGAAAGAGAATCAAAGTCATTCCCTATGCCTCAACCATAGGTTCTATAAAGTATGCCATGCTGTATACCAGATCTATTGTATACCCTACACTGAGTTTGGCAAGGGAGTACAATAGTGATCTAGGAGTAGATCACTGGACAGCGGTCAAAATTATCCTTAGTGGAATAACGATATGTTTCTCGATTATGGAGGTGACAAAAGGTTCGTCGTAAAGGGTTACATTGATGCAAGTTTTGACACTAATCCAGATGACTCTAAGTCTCGATCTGGATACATATTGAAAGTGGGAGCAATTAGCTAGAGTAGCTCCGTGCACAGCATTGTTGACATAGAAATTTGCAAAATACATACGGATCTGAATTTGGCAGACCCGTTGACTAAACTTCTCTCACAAGCAAAACATGATCACACCTTAGTACTCTTTGCGTGTTAATCACATGGCGATGTGAACTAGATTACTGACTCTAGTAAACCCTTTGAGTGTTGGCCACATAGCAATGTGAACTATAGAGTATTAAATCACATGACGATGTGAACTATTGGTGTTAAATCACATGGCGATGTGAACTAGATTATTGACTCTAGTGTAAGTGGGATACTGAAGGAAATATGCCCTAGAGGCAATAATAAAGTTATTATTTATTTCCTTATTTCATGATAAATGTTTATTATTCATGCTAGAATTGTATTAACCGGAAACTTAGTACATGTGTGGATACATAGACAAACAGAGTGTCACTAGTATGCCTCTACTTGACTAGCTCGTTGAATCAAAGATGGTTAAGTTTCCTAGCCATAGACATGAGTTGTCATTTGATTAATGGGATCACATCATTAGAGAATGATGTGATTGACTTGACACATTCTGTTAGCTTAGCACTTGATCGTTTAGTATGTTGCTATTGCTTTCTTCATGACTTATACATGTTCCTATGACTATGAGATTATGCAACTCCCGAATACAGGAGGAACACTTTGTGTGCTACCAAACCTCACAACATAACTGGGTGATTATAAAGGTTCTCTACAGGTGTCTCTGATGGTGTTTGTTGGGTTGGCATAGATCGAGATTAGGATTTGTCACTCTGAGTATCAGAGAGGTATCTTTGGGCCCTCTCGGTAATGCACATCACTATAAGCCTTGCAAGCAATGTGACTAATGAGTTAGTTGTGGGATGATGCATTACGGAACGAGTAAAGAGACTTGCCTATAATGAGATTGAACTAGGTATTGAGATACCGACGATCGAATCTCGGGAAAATAACATACCGATGACAAAGGGAACAACGTATGTTGTTATGCGGTTTGACCGATAAAGATTTTCGCAGAATATGTAGGAGCCAATATGAGCATCCAGGTTCCGCTATTGGTTATTGACCGGAGATGAGTCTCGGTCATGTCTACATAGTT
This sequence comes from Triticum aestivum, assembly GCF_018294505.1. NCBI lineage: Eukaryota > Viridiplantae > Streptophyta > Magnoliopsida > Poales > Poaceae > Triticum > Triticum aestivum. Next base: position 333,383,840 of record NC_057807.1, on the reverse strand, counting down.
CTCGAACCATTAGGGTCCGCACGCTTAACGTTCGGTGACAATCGGTATTATGAGTTTGTGTGTTTTGATGTACCGAAGGTAGTTCGGAGTCCCGGATGAGATCGGGAACATGACGAGGAGTCTCGAAATGATCGAGACGTAAAGATCAATATATTGGACGACTATATTCGTGAAGGAAATATGCCCTAGAGGAAATAATAAATTTATTATTTATTTCCTTATTTCATGATAAATGTTTATTATTCATGCTAGAATTGTATTAACCGGAAACTTAGTACATGTGTGGATACATAGACAAACAGAGTGTCACTAGTATGCCTCTACTTGACTAGCTCGTTGAATCAAAGATGGTTAAGTTTCCTAGCCATAGACATGAGTTGTCATTTGATTAACGGGATCACATCATTGGAGAATGATGTGATTGACTTGACCCATTCCGTTAGCTTAGCACTTGATCATTTAGTATTCTGTTATTGCTTTCTTCATGACTTATACATGTTCCTATAACTATGAGATTATGCAACTCCCGTTTACCGGAGGAACACTTTGTGTGCTACCAAACGTCACAACGTAACTGGGTGATTATGAAGGTGCTCTACAGGTGTCTCCGAATTTAGTTGTTGGGTTGGCGTATTTCGAGATTAGGATATGTCACTCCGATTGTCGGAGAGGTATCTCTGGGCCCACTCGGTAATGCACATGACTATAAGCCTTGCAAGCATTGTAACTAATGAGTTAGTTGCGGGATGATGTATTACGGAACGAGTAAAGAGACTTGCCGGTAACGAGATTGAACTAGGTATTGAGATACTGACGATCGAATCTCGGACAAGTAACATACCGATGACAAAGGGAACAACGCATGTTGTTATGCGGTTTGACCGATAAAGATCCTCGTAGAATACGTGGGAGCCAATATGAGCATCCAGGTTCCGCTATTGGTTATTGACCGGAGATGTGTCTCGGTCATGTCTACATAGTTCTCGAACCCGTAGGGTCCACACGCTTAAAGTAAGATGACAGTTATATTATGAGTTTATGTGTTTTGATGTACCGAAGGTATTTCGGAGTCCCGGATGTGATCACGGACATGACGAGGAGTCTCGAAATGGTCGAGACATAAAGATCGATATATTGGACGACTATATTTGGACACCGGAATGGTTCCGGGTGAGATCGGGATAATACCGGAGCACCGGGAGGTTATCGGAACCCCACGGGAGGTATATGGGCCTTAATGGGCTTTAGTGGAAAGGAGGGGAAAGGAGCAAGGGAGGGCCCCCCCCCAAGACCAATCCGAATTGGTAGGGGGGGCGGCCCCCCCTTTCCTTCCTCCCTCCTTCTTCCTTCCCTCTCCCTCTCCAAATAGGAAAAGGAGGAGTCCTACTCCCGGTGGGAGTAGGACTCCCCCCTTGGGCGCGCCTCCTCCCCTTGGCCGGCCCTCTCCTCCCCTCCTTTATATACGGAGGAGGGGGGCACCCCATAGACAACAATTCATCCCTTGGATCTCTTAGCCGTGTGCGGTTCCCCCCTCCACCATAATCCACCTCGATATAGGCGAAGCCCTGCATCGGTAGAACATCATCATCGTCACCACGCCGTCGTGCTGACGGAACTCTCCCTCAAAGCTCGGCTGGATCGGAGTTCGAGGGACGTCATCGAGTTGAACGTGTGCTAAACTCGGAGGTGTCGTGCGTTCGGTACTTGACCAGTCAGATCGTGAAGACGTACGACTACATCAACCGCGTTGTGCTAATGCTTCCGCTTTCGGTCTACGAGGGTACGTGGACACACTCTCCCCTCTCATTGCTATGCATCACCATGATCTTGCGTGTGCGTAGGAATTTTTTTAAAATTACTACGTTCCCCAACAATTCGGACAACGGAAAGGTTCTGAGTGATTCGGGTATTTATTGGAGTATCGGAGAGTTACGGGAATTCGCCGGGGAGTATATGGGCCTTATTGGGCTTTAGGGGAAAGAGAGAGGGGCAGGCCGCCCCAAGGCCTAGTCTGAATTGGACTAGGGGAGGGGCTGCGCCACCTCCTTCCTTCTCTTCTCTCTTCCCCTTCCTTCCCTCCTACTCCTACTACTTGGAAGGGGGGAAATCCTACTCCAGGTGGGAGTAGGACTCCTCCAAGGCGCGCCATAGGGGCCGACCCTCTCCCCCCTCCTCCACTCCTTTATATACGTGGCCAGGGGCACCCCATAGACACACAAGTTGATCATTGATCTCTCTTAGCCATGTGCAGTGCCCCCTCCACCATAATCCACCTCGGTAATATTGTAGCGGTGCTTAGGCGAAGTCCTACGTTGGTAGCATCATCAACACCGTCATCACACCATTGTGCTGACGGAACTCTCCTGCGAAGCTCTGCTGGATCGTGAGTTCGTGGGACATCGCTGAGCTGAACATGTGCAGAACTCGGAGGTGCCGTGCGTTCGGTACTTGGATCGGTCGGATCGTGAAGACGTACGACTACATCAACCGCGTTGTCATAACGCTTCCGCTTACGGTCTACGAGGGTACGTAGACAACACTCTCCCCTCTCATTGCTATGCATCACCATGATCTTGTGTGTGCGTAGGAAATTTTTGAAATTACCACATTCCCCAACAATATCATATCACTTATATTGACTGCATGTGATGTTTACCCTTTATGCATCTTATTTTTCTTAGTACGGCAGTAGAATTATAAGATGATCTCTCACTAAATTTCAAGGTATAAGTGTTCTCCCTGGGTATGCACCGTTGCTACAGTTCGTCATGCTGAGACACCACGTGATGATCGGGTGTGATAAGCTCTACGTTCACGTACAATGGGTGCAAGCTAGTTTTGCACACGCAGAATACTCGGGTTAAACTTGACGAGCCTAGCATATGAAGATATGGCCTTAGAACACTGAGACCGAAAGGTCGAGCGTGAATCATATAGTATTTATGAGCAACATAGTGATGTCCACCATTGAAAACTACTCCATCTCATGTGATGATCGGACATGGTTTAGTTGATATGGATCACGTGATCACTTAGATGATTAGAGGGATGTCTATCTAAGTGGGAGTTCTTAAGTAATATGATTAATTGAACTTTAATTTATCATGAACTTAGTACCTGATAGTATTTTGCATGTCTATGTTTTTGTAGATAAATGGCCCGTGCTACTGTTCCTTTGAATTTTAATGCGTTCCTAGAGAAAGCTAAGTTGAAAGATGATGGTAGCAACTACACGGACTGGGTCCATAACTTGAGGATTATCCTCATTGCTGCACAGAAGAATTACGTCCTGGAAGCACTGCTAGGTGTACCACCCATGCCAGCAACTGAAGACATTGTGAATGCCTGGCAGACGTGTGTTGATGACTACTCGATAGTTCAGTGTGCCATGCTTTACATCTTAGAACCGGGACTTCAACGACGTTTTGAGCGTCATGGAGCATATGAGATGTTCCAGGAGTTGAAGTTAATATTTCAAGTAAATGCCCAGATTGAGAGATATGAAGTCTCCAATAAGTTCTATAGCTACCAGATGGAGGAGAATAGTTCTGTCAGTGAACATATACTCAGAATGTCTGGGTACCACAACCACTTGACTCAACAAGGAGTTAATCTTCCTGATGATAGTGTCATTGACAGAGTTCTTCAATCACTGCCACCAAGCTACAAAAGCTTCGTGATGAACTATAGTATGCAAGGGATGGATAAGACAATTCTCGAGCTCTTCGCAATGCTAAAAGCTGCAGAGGTAGAAATCAAGAAGGAGCATCAAGTGTTGATGGTCACAAGACCACTAGTTTCAAGAAGAATGGAAAAGGGAAGAAGGGGAACTTCAAGAAGAACGGCAAGCAAGTTGCTGCTCAAGTGAAGAAACCCAAGTCTGGAGCTAAGCCTGAGACTGAGTGCTTCTACTGCAAAGGGACTGGTCACTGGAAGCGGAACTGCCCCAAGTATTTGGCGGATAAGAAGGATGGCAAAGTGAAAGGTATATTTGATATACATGTTATTGATGTGTACCTTACTAATGCTCGCAGTAGCGCCTGGGTATTTGATACTGGTTTTGTTGCTCGTATTTGCAACTCGAAATAGGGACTACAGATTAAGCGAAGATTGGCTAAGGACGAGGTGATGATGCGCGTGGGAAATGGTTCCAAAGTCGATGTGATCGCAGTCAGCATGCTACCTCTACATCTACCTTGGTGCCAGCGTTAAGCATGAACATTATATCTGGATCTTGTTTGATGTGAGACAGTTATTCATTTAAATCAGAGAATAATGGTTGTTCTATTTATATGAGTAATATCTTTTATGGTCATGCACACTTGATAAGTGGTCTATTTTTATTGAATCTCGATAGTAGTGATACACATATTCATAGTATTGAAGCCAAAAGATATAAGTTATATAATGATAGTGCAACATATTTGTGGCACTGCCGTTTAGGTCATATTGGTGTAAAGCGCATGAAGAAACTCCATGCTGATGGGCTTTTGGAATCACTTGATTATGAATCACTTGATGCTTGCGAACCATGCCTCATGGGCAAGATGACTAAGACTCTGTTCTCTGGAACAATGGAGCGAGCAACCGACTTATTGGAAATAATACATACTGATGTATGCGGTCCGATGAGTGTGGATGCTCGCAGCGGGTATCATTATTTTCTGACCTTCACAGATGATTTGAGCAGATATGGGTATATCTACTTGATGAAACATAAGTCCGAAACATTTAAAAAGTTCAAAGAATTTCAGAGTAAAGTGGAATATCATCGTAACAAGAAAATAAAGTTTCTACGATCTGATCGTGGAGGTCAATATTTGAGTTATGAGTTTGGTCTACATTTGAAACAATTCAGAATAGTTTCGCAACTCACGCCACCTGGAACACCGCCACGTAATGGTGTGTCCGAACGTTGTAACCACATTTTATTAGATATGGTGCGATCTATGATGTCTCTTACTGATTTACCGATATCGTTTTGGGTTTATGCTTTTGAGACGTATGAATTCACGTTAAATAGGGCACCATCGAAATCCATTGAGACGACACCATATGAACTGTGGTTTGGCAAGAAACCCAAGTTGTCATTTCTTAAAGTTTGGGGCTGCGATGATTATGTGAAAAAGCTTCAACCTGATAAGCTCGAACCCAAATCGGACAAATGTGTCTTCATAGGATACCCAAAAGGAGACTGTTGGGTACACCTTCTATCACAGATCCGAAGGCAAGATATTCGTTGCTAAGAATGGATCCTTTCTAGAGAAGGAGTTTCTCTCGAAAGAAGTGAGTGGGAGGAAAGTAGAACTTGACGAGGTAATTGTACCTACTCCCTTATTGGAAAGTAGTTCATCACACAAATCAGTTCCAGTGATTCCTACACCAGTAAGTGAGGAAGCTAATGATGATGATCATGAAACTTCTGATCAAGTTACTACCGAACCTCGTAGGTCAACCAGAGTAAGATCCGCATCAGAGTGGTACGGTAATCCTGTTCTGGAGGTCATGTTACTTGACCATGACGAACCTACGAACTATGAGGAAGCGATGATGAGCCCAGGTTCCGCAAAATGGCTTGAGGCCATGAAATCTGAGATGGGATCCATGTATGAGAACAAGTGTGGACTTTGGTTGACTTGCCCGATGATCGGCAAGCCATAGAGAATAAATGGATCTTCAAGAAGAAGACTGACGCTGACGGTAATGTTACTGTCTACAAAGCTTGACTTGTTGCAAAAGGTTTTTGACAAGTTCAAGGAGTTGACTACGATGAGACCTTCTCACCCGTAGCGATGCTTAAGTACTTCTGAATCATGTTAGCAATTGCCGCATTTTATGATTATGAAATTTGGCAAATGGATGTCAAAACTGCATTCCTTAATGGATATCTTAAAGAAGAGTTGTATATGATACAACCAGAAGGTTTTGTCGATCCAAAAGGTGCTAACAAAGTGTGTAAGCTCCAGCGATCCATTTATGGACTGGTGCAAGCATGTCGGAGTTGGAATATACGCTTTGATAGTGTAATCAAAGCATATGGTTTTATACAGACTTTTGGAGAAGCCTGTATTTACAAGAAAGTGAGTGGGAGCTCTGTAGCATTTCTGATATTATATGTGGATGACATATTATTGATCGGAAATGATACTGAATTTTTGAATAGCATAAAAGGATACTTGAATAAGAATTTTTCAATGAAAAACCTCGGTGAAGCTCCTTATATATTGGGCATCAAGATCTATAGAGATAGATCAAGACGCTTAATTGGACTTTCACAAAGCACATACCTTGATAAAGTTTTGAAGAAGTTCAAAATGGTTCAAGCAAAGAAAGGGTTCTTGCATGTGTTACAAGGTGTGAAGTTGAGCCAGACTCAACGCCCGACCACTGCAGAAGATAGAGAGAAAATGAAAGTCATTCCCTATGCCTCAGCCATAAGTTCTATCATGTATGCAATGTTGTGCACCAGACCTTATGTGTGCCTTGCTATGAGTATAATAGGGAGGTACCAAAGTAATCCAGGAGTGGACCACTGGACAGCGGTCAAGAACATACTAAAATACCTGAAAAGGACTAAGGATATGTTTCTCGTTTATGGAGGTGACAAAGAGCTCGTCGTAAACGGCTACATCGATGCAAGCTGTGACACTGATCCGGATGACTCTAAGTCACAAATCAGATACGTATTAAGCCTTGCAAGCAAAGTGACTAATGAGTTAGTTGCGGGATGATGCATTACGGAACGAGTAAAGAGACTTGTCGGTAACTAGATTGAACTAGGTATGATGATACCGACGATCGAATATCGGGCAAGTAACATACCGATGACAAAGGGAACAACGTATGTTGTTGTGCGGTTTGACTGATAAAGATCTTCGTAGAATATGTAGGAACCAATATGAGCTTCCAGGTTCCGCTATTGGTTATTGACCGGAGATGTGTCTCGGTCATGTCTACATAGTTCTCGAACCCATAGGGTCCGCACGCTTAAAACGTTCGATGACGATTTGTATTATGAATTATGTGATTTGATGTACCAAAGGTTGTTCGGAGTCTTGGATGAGACCACGGACATGACGAGGAGTCTTGAAATGGTCGAGACATAAAGATTGATATATTGTACCATGTTATTCGGACACCGGAAGTGTTTCGGATAGTTTCGGATAAAACCGGAGTGACGAAGGGGTTACCGGAACCCGCCGGGGAGTAATGGGCCTTAGTGGGCCTTAGGGGAGAGATAGGGCAGCAGCCAGGAGGTGCCCCCCCCCAAGGGGAGTCTGAATAGGACTAGGGGAGGGGGCGCGGCCCCTCTTTCCCCCTCCCTCTCCCTCTCCTTCCTTCTTCTCCTACTTGGACCAGGAAAGGGGGGAGCCGATTCCTACTTGGAGTAGCACTCCCCCCCTTGGGCGCGCCCCCTAGGGACGGCCGGCCTCCTCCTCCCCTCCTTTATTTACGGGGAGGGGGCACCCCATAGACACACAAGTTGATCTTTACCCGTGTGTGGTGCCCCCCTTCACAGTTTTACACCTCAGTCATATTGTTGTAGTGCTTAGGCGAAGCCCTGCGTTGGTAACTTCATCATCACCATCACCACGCCGTCGTGCTGACGAAACTCTCCCTCGGCCTCAACTGGATCAAGAGTTCGAGGGACGTCACCAAGCTGAATGTATGCAGATCGCGAAGGTGTCGTGTGTTCGGTACTTGATCGGTTGGATCGCGAAGACGTTCGACTACATCAACCGCGTTACTAAACGCTTCCGCTTTCGGTCAACGAGGGTACGTGGACACACTCTCCCTGCTCATTGCTATGCTTCTCCTAGATAGATCTTGCGTGATCGTAGGCAAATTTTTTGAAATACTACGTTCCCCAACACCAGTACCATCATCCCCATCCCCTAGACCAACTCCTCCCATTCTATTGCCTCTGCCACCATTGACACTCCTCTGTTAGCTAGTAAAAGAGGCCCCCATTCTAATTTTTCTCATCATGCTCCCCTGACCCGCACTCTCTGCGTACCAGTGGCCCATCATGCCACATTCATAACAGAAGGTCGGCAACTTCTCGAACTTAACGATGTAGTTCTCTGTTTCTTTAACATTTGTAAATCGAACCACCCTTGTAAGCTTCGTATTGACATCCAATTGTACATGCCCTCATAAACTCACCCACAAAACCATTGGGCAGTGTCACCTGAACCTCCTACACCTCACCTATTCACCTTGCCAAATTTTCCAAAAAGGTTTGGTTCTTAAGAACTCCATCCGGAAGTTTATCTGCTGCCGGTCGGGAAGGACAGGAAAGGGGCGGGGATAAGCTTGTGAAGAAGCAAGCTTATTGCCCCACCCCCCTTTAATTTAGGCCATATGTTTCTACAAATTAGGTTAGGCCAAGATATCAGAACTTGTACAAACCAACCAGTTCTCCCATTTTTTCCCTGTGGATCGACACCCGAAGTACTACACGATAGGTCATGCTTTGCCTTTTGCGGATGCTAGTGGATTTGAGCCCATGTCTCAAGTTTATCAAGTTTTACCTTCTCTAGCTTCGAGAATCAATCGTATCGGCTAGTATTAGCGCATACCCTCTGAAATCACATGGCTCTTTGTGAAACGCCTTATTCCGATCGCCCAAATAGGTAAACTGGATTGAGAACAAGTTAGGATTTATCCGCCTCCATACAACCTGTTAAGTCGGATATCGTGCGACCCTTATATCCCCAATCAGAGCACTCTAGCTGAAAGATTTTGACGTCAGAAGTCGCCCTAGAGCCATCCACTTCAGTTTAATCTCTGTCGCGTCCAATTCATCTTCCCAGACCAAACGTCCAACTCATCCTCCTGTAGCGTCAGCCGATCCAGCATGTTGTTAGCTTTGTCCGCCCCTCCATCAGTCCGAGTCACCATTCCTGCCATCGTTACGAACATAAAGCTCCGAGAGAAGCCCTACGTCCCTTCTTCGACCGAGACCGTGTGGTCAAGAGGAGGAGAGATGAGAGTTAGGCTAGAGGAGTAGGATCGACTCTCGCCGGACGGACAATACTCACGGTGAAGAGATCGCCGGACGACTCGGAATCCCTAGGCTACCGCCTTAGGGGACATAGACCCGGGAAAATCCTATTTGACACTAACTGCATCAAACTGTCGAGGGTTCGCATAGGGCGATCCCCCCGAGCGCGAGAACTGGGCCGACCTACTATCCCATAGCGAGGAAGCCTTCCAGAAGGTTCCCTGAACCGGCCTTTTGTTTTTAAACCCGTTTAGCGGTTTTCTTTTGTGATTGTTTTTTTCTTTTTTCTGTTTCATTTCTTTTTTTATTTCTTTGTTTCCGATTTTTGGTTCTTTTCAGGTTCATATTATGTTGTTTGCCTTTTTTAAAAAATCGCAAATTAAAAAAATGTTTAACATCTTCCAAAATTGTTTGTTTTTTTACATTTTTCGAAAATTAAAATTTAAGATGTTTTAGAAAATTGTTCGCGTTTTTCAGAAAGTTCAGAATTTTGAAATTTGTTCACGTTTGTTAAAAAATTTCATAATTTTTTTTCATGTTTTCCAAAAATAAATTGTGATTTCAAAGTTTGTTCACGTTTTAAAAAACTTCAGAGTTTAGAAAAAATCATGTTTACAAAAATTGTTCGTTATTTTTTGTTCTTATTTTTCAAAAATTGTTCGCATGTTCAAAAAATGTTCGTAATTCGAAAATTTATTCGTGTTTTCAAAAAAGTTCAGAGTTTATTTTTTTTCATGTTTACAAAAATTGTTAGTCAATTTTTTGTTCTCATTTTTTAATAGTTTTTTGCATGCTCAAAAAATGTTCGTGATTCCAAAATTTGTTCACGTTGAACGAAATCGTTTGCATTTTCTAAAATATTAAGAATTTTGAAATTTGTGCACATTTTCATGAAAGGGTCAAAATATTAAAGAAATACCATGTTTCTCAAAAATCGTTCACATTTTCTTGAAAGTTTAGAGTTTCAAATTTTGTTCATGATTTCAAAATTGGTTCTCATTTTTTAAAATTTCAAAATGTGTTCCAATTTTGAGGATTGTTCATGTTTTCAAAATTTTGCTTGCAATGTTGAAAAATGTTCGCGTTTCAAAATGTATTCAGTTTTTTCAAAAATAAAAAACGCATTCAATATTTTTTCCAAATCTATGGCTATTCCTAGTTCTTGAAGCAGCGCGCTACCCAATAGTCAAAAATCAGTGGCGGAGCTTAGTGCAAGCCTGAGGGGACCGTGGCCCCCCAGCCTTAGGCAAATTAGTGAAGAAAATTTACTGTGTGGGGATTAGATAAGGAAAAGATCAATCTTTGCCCTCTCAATTGTTCATGTTTTAACTTTTGCCCCCCTGACATTCCTGCCTAGCTCCACCACTGTCAAGAATACTTGGTTGGTGCAATGGTTTGCTGCTGTGTCTGGTAGCATAAGGTCCTGTGCTCGACTCCCAGCAATAACACTTATTTTTGATACTCCTATAAAATAACTTCTGAGGCAAAAATAAGCTAAGCAACGCGCGGGTAGCCAGCCGCCGCCTTCCCAAAACTAGGGTTCTTTGCCTTCCACCGGTGCCGGCGCCTGTCCGTCCCGTCTCCGGTGGCCTCAGGGCCATGGAGGTGGAGTGGATCTCGGCCCTTGTCTGTGGGAGTGCTCCATTTCCATATCTTTTTTCGAGCTTTATTAGGGTTTGTGTCCTGCTCAAGAAGGCGAGACGGCGGCGGCTCCCTGAAGATGAAATAAAGGTCTCCCCGTCTAGTCCCCGTTCCGGTGATGCGTGTAGCATCATCGGTGGACGTGTGGAGGTATGTCTCCGACGGACCTGTCTTCGGTGGATTTGCTCGGATCTGTTTGTCGTTCGTCTTCGTTCTTGTATCTTCAGGTTGGACCCTTTTGATCTACACTCTTCATCCGCGGCGGTTGCTGTTCTGGTGCGTTGGTTCTATGGGATCTTAGCACGGCGACTTCCCGACTGTCTACTACAACAAGGTTTGGCCGGCTCCAGTGTGGGAGGGGCGATGACAGCGGCGCGCCTTCGGCTCGCTTCAGTGTTTTGTAGTCGTCGCTAGGTGGTCTACAGATCTGGATGTAATTTTTATTTTTTTTAGTGTTCGGTGTACTACCATAATTGAAGATGAATTGATTGAAAGTTTTTCCAAAAAAAAACAACACTCAATTTTGGAATTTTCAATACTGCGGTCCTGCTGTTGGGCGAGCCCAGGTTGCCATTTGTGTGTGCGTTCAGGTGCTATTTGCCGCAAAATGCGGCAGATTTTTTTTTTGAGTCCAAATGCGGCAGAAATTTCTTTTTTTGAGAAGAAAAAATGCGGCAAATAGATAGGAGCTCCCTCAGACCCGTGCCTCTCTTTCTGTCACACAGGGCTCACCAGCGCCTCCCAAAGCCTCATTCCAGGCCGTCATTCCGAGGAGCTTAGAGTTTTAACTGATAATATTGATAGAGAGACAGCAGGCCGAAACTGACGGCCCCTTGCCCCTTCAATCCGACGGCCCAGCTGGCTCTTTCTAACCCTAAAACCCCCTATATATAATATCTCCATCTTACCATTCCCCCCCTCCTCGCTCCGCCGTCGTGGGAGTTCATCGACCAAGCAATTCCCTCAGCGAGGTCGTCTCTGTCAATAACTCCCTCAAGAAGGTTATTGGCATGCCATCCCTAAATCCCACAGATTTCCAGTCCTAGGCGATTCTTCGAATCTAATAGAGTTCAAGGCGGAATCGCAGCGAGTTCTCGAGTTTTTATGGCGAAACCATGGTTATTTCTCGGAATCCTATTGAGTTTATGGATAATTGGTAGATATCTGCCAAATTCGTGGAACCTCAAGGTGAACCCAATCTCTGTCTGAGTCCAATCGAGTTTAATCCCTTGATGGCAATCTACCAAATTCGTGGAACCCAAGGTCGGATGCTAGCGAGTTCTCATTTTTTTGGGGGCGAGTGCTACAAATCATCCAATTGATTTGAGCGAAACATAAGCCGCCGTGGAGGCCGTTAGATGCCCACGATCACAACCGTCGCTTGGCCTCTCACGGATCCTGCATCTCTCTCCCGCATCCATCTCTCTCGCGCAGCACACATCCAGCATCGCTCCTCTTCAATATGGCAGCCGGCCACCGCTTGGCCGCTTTGCAGTAGACCACGACATCCACTGGCCATTGCTCGCTGGTGATGCTGTCAAAGCAACACGCATCCCATTCCCTTGCTACGATGGGGTCGCCGCCGCTCGCGGCTGCCGGATGCAAAGTGCTGCAACACGACACCATGAACTGTCACATAGCGTTTGAACGCAACACCGGGACACCACCAGCGAGCGCTCCGTTGTAGCCCGGGAGCCGCACGGCAACTCTGAGACTGCCGATGAGCGCTCCATTGCAGCGCCGAGAACGCCGGCGAGCAGCGACGGCGAGTGCTCCATTGCAGTGCCGGCAAGCTGCATCGCAGCTCGGAGACGCCGGTGAGCGCTCCATTGAAGTGCAGCTCGGAGACTCCGGTGACCGGTGAGTGCTCCATTGCAGCGTCGGGAGCGCTGGTGAGCTACATCGCAGCTCGGAGACACCGGTGACCGCTCCATTGCAGTGCCGGCAAGCTCGCTCCATTGCTGCCACGCAGCACCGCCGAAGTCGCTGCCCCACCGTCACAACACGACATCGCAGCAAATTGTCGTCGCTGCTGCCCAAATCGCTGCCCGCCGCGGCCGTTGTCGCAGCAATGGTGCTGCTGCAAAAACACAGGGGATGCAGGCGCCACGGAGGCACACTGGAACCTTGCAGCCAAGGTGGCCGGAGTCGCCCTTCCCCCCGCCCTAGCAACCGTGCTGTTATGGTGGCTGGCGTCGCACTTCCCTTTTTTGCAGTCGCAGCCCGTGGCAAGGATGCAACAGCGATGTGGTTGCGTCTTTCCTCTTTGTTTTCAAACATTGAACGGGGTTGGGCGGAGGATGCATCAAGGCGGCGTCCGGCGGCAGCCCCTGCCGATTTTGTAGCTGCTACGGTGGTGCTCTTCATGGGTACTCTCCTCTGACTGTCGGGATGAATGAGATTAGAAAGGGCAAGAAAAGAAACATGTGGAGGAGCAGCTTCATCGATAGAGATAAGGTTGGGGGAAGGGGAGGGCTGCCTGACGCGGGCCACGTGGCAAGAAGAGGAGGGGGTTTACGAGATGAGAAAATCAGTCGGTGGATTTAGAGACTTTTCCTTTCCTTTTTTAGGGCTGTTTACATCCGTATGAAACCAATCAATTTCTTTTTTTAGGCGAATCCTGAATCCAACGGAGAACAGTCAATACCTTAGACCTGAGTTGAATTTGTGATTTGTGGAACGAAATGTTTGCTGTTCTACTCCTGAACCATTGTGTCTTCTAGATTTAGACCTTCCATATTCACTTAGAACCAACACGATGTGACTCTTAATGTTCACTTGCAGAGAACTAATGTGATGTGAGATGTCACTCTTACATGTTCAGCCTAATGTGACTTTCTTACATGTTCAGTTGCAGAGAACAAAGCCATGTTCGCTGTGGAGGGAGCCAACGTGGAACCCCCTCCTCCCCGGGTATACCCCTCTCGCAGAGAGCGTAGGTCGAAAAACAAAAAAGCATACAGAGATCGGGCAGCAGGTATGTTTGATTCCATGTTCTAGCAATGTATCTTTATGATACCAAATGGCATAACGTAAATGGTTTTGCCTTGTGGCAGAGTGACCAAATAGCAAATATTGTTTGGAGATTCCCTGTAGTAGACAATAATATATCATTTGGACTTAAGTTGTCTTTGCTAGTTAGATCTAGTCTTTTTTATTTGATTAGATTCTGGTCATCCACCAACTGATTGCTGAAGTGTGTTCACATACTCTGTAGATAACCTGACATTGTGTGTTCACATACTCTGTAGATAACCTGACATTGATCAGGAATCATGTGATATTACATCAATAAGAGTATTGTGCTGATTTCTAAAATATGCTATTTTTGCTTAGGAATCAAGCATTGTGATCCTACATCATAAATAGGAGCACTGTTATCTAGAGTTTACTTGTTACCAAAGGATGCAACTTGGAACATGAAACTATATCAGTGTTGATTTTCAATTTTTCTAATTTACAGTGTTACAATAATAATTTATAACTGTCTTGTGGAGTAATCTTAATTTCTGCATGCAGGGCGTAAGCTACCTGGTGCTGCCCAGGCCGTCGCCCCAGCCGGCGCCCAGGCCATCGCCCCAGCCAACGCCCCAGCCAACGCCCAGGCCATCGCCCCACCCGTCGTCCAGGCCCCGCCCGTCGCCCCACCCGTCGCCCCAGCTGACGCCCAGGCCATCGCCCCACCTATCGCCCAGGCCATCGCCCCACCCGTCGTCCAGGCCCCACCCGTTGCTGCTCCAGAGATGGGTGGGTTCATTCCAGATGTCCCTCTGTTTGGCCCTCAGGGCAGCAACTAGGGGTTCTATCTGTCTATAGTGATCGTATCTGATTCACGAGGGTTGTTTATATGGGATTGGATCAGATTTGGTTTAGCGGTCTATGAGATTGGATCATTTAAACTGTTTTCTTTATCTGTCACTAGGGGGTTTCTGCTGGCTCAGGCTAAACCTTTGAATTAGGCCTATTATCTTTCATTGTACTGGATTATTATTTATGGTACCCAAGTTATGGAAAATCAGCTATAGTTTGGGTATCGTTCTGCCTTAGTGATGTTATATCTGTGGCTACCTATCTGAAAGTGGCTGGCTATTTTTGATAGCGAAGCATAGCCTAATACCATGGTTTTGATATATACTAACAATGTATTTTGGAGTATTGATAAACTGAGGATCTGTTTGGCTACGGAATCTCTGTTTCTCCTACTGCACCCCGAGCATTCAACGATCAAATGGCATGTTTTACCATCAGCATATCACGATACTGAAAGGAAGAGAGAACAAGTGTGTGTCAGTGGTAAGTGGTGCACTACATTCCTAATGACATCGCCTCTACGTATACACGGAGAATATGTACACCCAGCAACCAACCCGTATACAGCGACATAAAATTAGCTGGAATGTATAGAACTCCGTTTTGGCAACTACTGCCGTTATCTTCAACCTCACTCAACTCAATACCCGTCATCTAAAACCTCACTCTCAGAACTCCGTTTTGGCAACTAGTGCCGTCATCTTCAACCTCACTCAACTCAATACCCGTCATCTAAAATCTCACTCTCATGAGCCGTGTTCCTTGCCCTAGCTAAGCATCTTCCAAATCACTAAGGCATACTTTGGTTCATAGGATATAAGAATATTATAGAAATAGGAAAAACCATAATAAGTAAGATGACATGTATCTTAATTTTTATAGCAAAGGGATGTCATTCGATGCATATGATAGTTTTTTTTTCATTGAGTCTAGGCTAATGTTTGTTTCTTTTTAAATGTGAAAAGATTGGTTTCTGGATGCGGCGATTCCGTGCTCGGGCTTTCTGAAAATATCATGGTCCAGTTCTGGTCTTGGAAAAGCAACTGGCCTCAAATGAGCTAGGGGCAGGGGAGGGCATCCAAAACCGGCCATATGGGAGAAATTCCTCTAAACTTGGAGATAAAATCTTACCTCTAGATTTAACCCTTTAAATTTAGATTAAGACTTTATCTCTAGATTTAAATGACATGTACCTTGGGGAATGGTGTGACCAGCCCATGTGGGCTGTAGCCCCACCCCTCGGTCCATGTGGTCCCTTCCCGGGTTGTTGGGTCGCACGGTGAAACCCTCGGAACCTTCTAAAACCTTTGCGGTACTCTACCAAAAATTCCCGAACTATTCCTAAACCCTGAATATGACTTCCCATATATAAATCTTTATCTCCGGACCATTCCGGAGCTCCTCGTGATGTACTGGATCCCATCCGAGACTCTGAATTACTTTTGGACTTTCCACTATTAATATCTCAACATAGTACCCTAGCGCCACCGAACGTTAAGTGTGCGAGCCTATGGGTTCAGAACATGCAGACATGACTGAGACTCCTCTCTCGTCAATATTCAATAGCAGGACCTAGATGCCCATATTGATTTCCACATATTCAACAAAGATCTCTATCGGTTGAACCACAATGTCGATGATTCATTCAATCGCGTATGCAATTCCCTTTGTCCGGCGATATGTTACTTGCCCAAGATTCGATCGTCGGTATCTTCATACCTAGTCCAATCTCGTTACCGGCAAGTCTCTTTACTCGTTCCGTAATACAAGACCTATGACTAAACTCATTAGTCACATGAAGCTTCTTGTGATGTTGCATTAACAAGAGGGCTCAGAGATATCTCTCCGTCACAAGGAGTGACAAATCCCAGTCTCGATCCATGCAACCTAATAGCGACATTCGGAGATACCTGTAGAGCACCTTTATGATCACCCAGTTACGAAGTTACGTTTGATAACACACAAAGTATTCCTCCGGTATCCGGGAGTGGCATGATCTCATGGTCAAAGGAACTGATACTTGACAAGAAGAAAGCTATAACAAATAAATAAACGATCTGATGCTAAGCTTATGGTTGGGTCTGTCCATCACATCATTCTCCTAATGATGTGACTCCGTTATCAAATGACAACTCATGTCTATGGTTAGGAAACCTTAATCATCTTTTTTTTGAATTTTTTAATCATCTTTGATCAATGAGCTAGTCTAGTAGAGGCTTACCGGCTAGTCTAGTATTCACACATGTATTTAAGTTGTCGGTAAATACAATTCTAGCATGAGTAATAAACATTTATCATGAATAAGAAATATGATAATAAACATTTTATTATTGGCTCTAGGGCATATTTCCAACACTCTCACACTTGCACTAGAGTCAATAATCTAGTTTACGTAATTATGAATCTAACACCCATGGAGTCCTGGTGCTGATCATGTTTTGCTCGTGGAAGAGGTTTAGTGAACGGTCTGCTACATTCAGATCCATGTGTACTTTGCAAAGTTCTATATCTCCCTCCTTGATTTCCTTCCTTGATCTAATCACGATGGAGTTGAAGCGGTGTTTGATGTGCTTGGTCTTCTTGTGAAACCTGAGCTCCTTGGCAATTGCAATAGCACCAGTGTTGTCACAAAAAACGGTCATTGGATCTGATGCACTAGCCACAACTCCTAGATCGGATATGAAAGCCTTCATCCAGACTCCTTGCGCTTCTTCCGAAGAAGCTATGTATTCCGCTTCACATGTAGATCCCGCTACGACGCTTTGCTTGGAACTGCATCAACTGACTGCTCCTCCATAGATAATAAATATGTATGTGATTTCTATTTCTATGCCCTTGGTTCCTTAGCACTCCCCAGTTTTCCCCCGGCCAACTAAGGCCCATCACTTTTCCCCTCCACCACTCGGCCCCACTCAAGTTTGCCCAAAACAGAGCGCTTTCGTTGGGTCAATGTAGTTGATCGTTACCTGGCGCATATGCTGATGTGTGGGACACCCAGGACCCACCTGTCAATGTATGGTATATTAGTTAAAAAATAGTGAAATATACCGATGATTGGGACACTGCAGGACCCACATGTCAGTGCCTGATTTGTTTGCAAAACAAAATGAAAAATCCCATAATATAATGCCTCCCGTGGGGATCGAACTCGGGACCATCAATTGATCATGCATTGAGCTAGCCATTTCAGTATATGCGTTTGTTTGCTTATGGGCGGAGCCGGTCCTAGTCGACTTGACATTTCTACCTTACAGAAGGACCATGAATCAGTCGCATTGGAAAGAGAGAACACGGCGGTGTAAAACACAACATATTAATAGATTCAGATTAACTTAGCAAACACGTTCATAGATTAACATGGCGAACTAATAAGTGACATCACACTAACTAATACAATATTTTAAGGGAAGGGGCGACATAAGATGGCCGGCAGACGTTGACAATGACAACAGGTGGACCCTACTTGTCTTCATCATCCAAAAGGATGATGGTGCCGTCGTCGTCGTCGTCGTTGTGGCCTTCGTCATCGGATGAGGATAGGATGACGACGTCCGTTCCCTCACCTTCCGCCTTGACGGCGGCCGCTGCAAGCAGAGTAGCCGCCCTCCTCTGCTCTCGAGCTGCGGCTTTTCTTCAGCCGCCTGATACGTCTCCAACGTATCTACTTTTTCTCATGCTTTTTCCTCTTGTTTTGGACTCTAATTTGCATGATTTGAATGGAACTAACCCCGGACTGACGCTGTTTTCAGTAGAACTACCATGGTGTTGTTTTTGTGCAAAAATAAAAATTCTCGGAATAAAGTGAAACTTTGCGAGGATTTTTTATGGAATAAAAGAAGATTTTTGAAGCCAACAACCACCGGAGAGGGGCACCTGGGTGGGCACAACCCACCAGGGTGCGCTCCCTCTCCTGGTGCGCCCAGGTGGGTTGTACCCACCTGGTGGCTCCGCTGACAACCCCCCTGATACTATAAATTCACATTATTTCAGAAAAAAATCAGAGAGAAAGAATTATCGCGATCCACGAGATGGAGTCGCCGTCACCTCTTGTTCTTCATCGGGAGGCCAGATCTGGAGTCCGTTTGGGGCTCCGGAGTCCGGAGAGGGGGATCTTCGTTCTTCGTCATCACCAACCCATCTCCATCGCCAATTCCATGACGCTCCCCACCGGGAGTGAGTAATTCCTTCGTAGGATCGCTGGTTGGTGAGGAGTTGGATGAGATTCATCAGGTAATTGAGTTAGTTTTGTTAGGGCTTGATCCCTAGTATCCACTATGTTCTTAGATTCATGTTGCTATGACTTTGCTATGCTTAATGCTTGTCACTTTGGGCCCGGGTGCCATGATTTCAGATCTGAACCGTTTATGAATTCATCATTATATCTGTGTTTTAGATCCGATCTTGCAAGTTATAGTCACCTACTACGTGTTATGATCCGACAACCCCGGAGTGACAACAATCGGGCCCACTCTCGGTGATGACCGTAGTTTGAGGAGTTCATGTATTCACTATGTGTTAATGCTTTGTTCTGGTTCTCTATTAAAATGAAGCCTTAATATCCCTTAGTTTCCAATATGGACCCCACTGCCACGGGAGGGTAGGACAAAATATGTCATGCAAGTTCTTTTAATAAAGCACGTATGACTATTTATGGAATACATGCCTACATTATATCGATGAACTAGAGCTAGTGCCGTATCGCCCTAGGTTATAACTGTCACATGATGAATATCATCCAACAAGTCACCGATCCAATGCCTACGAATTTATTTATATTATTCATGCTAAGTTACTATTGCTGTCATCACTGTTACACTTGCTACAAAATACTGCTATCACTGTTACTGTTACCGTTGCTGCTGCTACTACTATCAAAACTATCAAAATACTTTGCTACTGATCATTTTGCTGCAGATAATTAATCTCTAGGTGTGGTTGAATTGACAACTCGGCTGCTAATACGTTCAAATATTCTTTGGCTCCCCTTGTGTCGAATCTATAAATTTGGATCGAATATTCTACCCTCGATAACTGTTGCGATCCCCTATACTTGTGGGTTATCAAGACCTTTTTCTGGTGCCGTTGCCGGGGAGTATAGCAATATTTGTTGAGTCACTTGGGATTATTATCATATTATCACTATGAAGAATCTGAAGGATCCAAAGACTAAGATATTTCCCTCAAAGACGAGGGGGGGGGGGTAAGGAACTGCCATCTAGTTCTGCTTTAGATTCACCTTCTGTTATGAGTAAACTTGCAACACCACCACATGATATCAATTCTAATATGTCGCAAGTTATTGATGATGCTACTTCTGCTATGAATAATGCTTATGATGATGCTAGTACCATGCTTGATAATGATGATGTGCCACTTGGTGAATTTCTTAATGAACAAATTGCTAGAGTTATACAACATGATGTTGTTGAATCTGATGATGAGCTTGAAACTGAAACTCCTGAAACACCTGCTAGAACTAGCCTTCCTAGATATGAATTTCCTAAGGTACCGGAAGGTTATGTTATGAATGAAGAGACATCTAGAGATATTCTTGCTTGTAAGGATAGAGATGATCTAGAGAAATTACTATGCAAGTACAAAGAAAAATCTCTGAATGCTAGAATGAAGTATGATCCTAAGTTTGCTACTTCACCTATCTTTATTGCTGATAAGGATCATGAATTCTCTATCAACCCAGAGTTAATTACTTTGGTTGAATCTGATCCTTTCCATGGTTATGAAACTGAAACTGTTGTGGCACATCTTACTAAGTTGAATGATATAGCCACCCTTTTTACTCATGATGAGAAAACTCGCTATTACTTTATTCTCAAATTATTTACTTTCTCATTAAAGGGTGATGCTAAAGCTTGGTACAATACTCTTACTCCTGGTTGTGTGCGTAGTCCCCAGGATATGATTTATTACTTCTCTGAAAAATATTTTCCTGCTCATAAGAAACAAGCTGCCTTATAGGAAATATTTAACTTTGTTCAAACTAAAGAAGAGAGTCTCTCACAAGCTTGGGGGAGGCTTTGCCAGTTACTTAATGCTTTTCCTGATCATCCTCTTAAGAAAAATGAAATACTTCATATCTTCTATAATGGACTAATCGATGCTTCTAGGGACTTCCTAGATAGTTGTGCTGGTTGTGTTTTCAGGAAACGAACTATTGCTCAAGCTGAAGAATTATTGAATAACATATTGAAAAATTATGATGATTGGACTCTTCCTGAACCACCGCTTAAACCCACTCCGAAGACGAGGGGCATATTATATCTCAGTCCTGAAGATATGCAAGTGGCAAAGAAATCTATGAAGGAAAAAGGTATTAAAGCCAAGGATGTTAAAAATTTACCTCCTATTGAAGAAATACATGGGCTTAATACACCACCACTGCCTAAGGTGGTAGAGGTAAATTCTCTTATGAAGTTCAATGAAAATGATAACCCTCACAATATGCATCCTAGCCAATGCCTTTATGAGTATGAAAATTACATTAGAAAACAAGATCACTTCAATGCAAATGTTATGAAACAATTGAAATATAATTCTGATATGATTGCTCGCTTGAGTGACTTGTTATTTAGAATTTAAAATGATGTTAGAGGTGTTGGAAAACATGCTTCTATGGTCCAAACCCAACTAGAACAAGTTGCTAAATCACAAAGAGAATTGCTTGATGAAATGAATAATAATATGCATGACTTTGCTGTTAGAGTTGCAACTAGAGGAGGTAAAATGACTCGGGAACCACTTTATCCCGAGGAACACCCAAAAAGAATTATACAAGATTCACAAAGAGCTAACACTAGTGCACCTAGTCCTACTAAAAAGAAAAAGAAAAAGAAAAATGACAGGACTTTGCATGCTTCTAGTGAACCTGAAATAGAAAACCCTCCTGATAATGATAATGATGTTTCTATTTCTGATGCTGAAACTCGATCTGGTAATGAACATCCACCTAGTGATAATGAAAAAGATAATGCTGATGTTCATGAAGATGCTCAACCAAATGAAAAATAACCTGATAATAATGTTGAGATAGAACCACCAGTTGATCTTGATAACTCATAACCCAAAAATAAAGGATATGATAAAAGAGACTTCATTGCTAGAAAACACGGTAAAGAAAGAGAACCGTGGGTTCAAAAACCTATGCCTTTTCCACCCAAGTCAACTAAAAAGAAAGATGAAGAAGAATTTGAACGCATTGCTGAAATACTGAGGCCAGTCTTTTTGCGTACTCGCTTGACTGATATCTTGAAAATGCCTCCTTATGCAAAGTATATGAAAGACATCATCACAAATAAGAGAAAAATACCGGAAGCTGAAATCTCCACTATGCTGGCTAATTATACTTTCAAAGATGGAGTACCTAAAAAACTTGGAGATCCAGGAATACCAACTATACCTTGCTCTATCAAAAAGAATTATGTGAAAACTACTTTGTGTGATTTAGGAGCTGGTGTTAGTGTTATGCCTTTCTCTTTATATAAAAGACTTGACTTGAATAAACTCACACCTACTGAAATATCTTTGCAAATGGCTGTCAAATCAACTGCCATACCTATCGATATCTGTGAGGATGTGCCCGTTGTTGTTGCTAATGTTACTATTTAGACTGACTTTTTTATACTTGAGATGCCCGAGGACGACAACATGTCGATTATCCTTGGTAGACCCTTCTTGAATACTACAGGGGCTGTTATTGATTGCAATAAAATCAAGGTAACTTTGCATATCAATGGTAATGAGCACACGGTGCACTTTCTGAAGAAACAATTCCAAGTGAATGGTATTAATGTTATTCAAAATCACCGACAATCACTATTGGAAGTTTTCAAATACCTCTACCTACTGTCAAAAAGAAATATGAAATGCTTATTGTTGGGGAGATGCATATCCCCATTGAGATAACTTAGTGATTTACGAAAGTTCTTCGGTTTCATGCTAATCGAAAGTGGTTGTTAATAAGACCTGACCAACCTTATTAATGAATCATTTTTTAGCGGTATGAAGTTGATGAATTTAGTAAGCACTACCTTCTGTCTCTACATTTTTTTTCTGTTTTTTATTAGTTACATAAAATAAAATGCCATGTTTTGCCTGTTTTCTGAATTTCCCGTGCAATAAAAAATGACCCCAAAATAAAAGTGCTCAGAATGCTCTGAAAATTTTATACGATTTTTTCCTGAATATTTAAGAATTTTTGGTGCAAATAATACCAGAGGGAGGTGCACCAGGTGGGCACAACCCACCTGGGCGCGCCATGACCCCCAGGCATGCCCTAGTGGGTTGTGGTCCCCATGTGGGCCTCCTCACTTATCTCTTTAGCCCACATCATCACTTAGCTCCAAAAAAATCCCCATTGCTCTCTCTCCCGTGTTCTTGAGCTCAAGCCCGCGGATTTCGATCTCTTTGCTCAAAGCTCCATTTCTGAAACTGTTTCAGGGATTGTTGCTTGGTATGTGACTCCACCATTTGTCCAATTAGTTTTTGTTTTAGTGGTTAATAATTTGAATAATTAGCTACTCTTGGTGCTGCTGTAGATGAGCTTGCGTGTTGAATTCTTAGTGTTCTAAGTAGTTGAATGCTTTCTATGGCCTCTATGTATCCCTATGAGTAGTTGCTATTAGTTTTGTTGAGAAATTTTTGTGAACTAAAAATTCAGATTTTTGTTCATAGGAAAAATTGTACGCGGACATGAATATCTTCAGGAAATTTGGCTCTAAGAAGAACTCCAAGGGTGTTATTGGGGAGTCTTCTGATAGTGATCTCCACCCTCGGAGGTTGGCGGAGGTACGACCGTGCGAATGGCCGCATACCCCGTTCCTGCAAGAGGCTGGAATTCATGAAGAGTTCATGTAATATATTGCTAATGCCGGCCTCACCGACTTCATCGCAGATGAGTGTGACCAACACCAAATCTCACAAACTTGTTTGTTCAAAGTTTTACTTTCCTGCCTAGAAATAATCCTCCTGAAGTGAGCTTTGACTTATATGCTGAAAACCATCAGATACCACTCACTGAGTTTTGTAACATATGCATGATCCCTTCTGATGGGAGTTTGGCTGAGCCTAGGCCGGCTGAGTTTGAGAACTTCTGTCACACTTTGATAGTGGGTGATGAGAGGAAAGTGTCAGCCATCACTGCCGGTGGCTTAGATTTTCCTGTTGTTCGTTACTTTGCATATTTCATTACCAAATGCTTGCTTGCTAGGGAGAAGGTGGGTGCACTTAGTTCACCAAACCTTGCTGTTTTGCGTCGTGCATTAGAGGGCGACAACACTTATAGCTTGGGAGCTATTGTGGCTCGTCGCCTCCATCTTAATAAATCCCAGGGTAAAATACATGGTGGGAATTTTGCTACTCATTTGGCGGCTCACTTTGAGGTTGATATACACCCTCATGATTACCCTCTGACTAAGGTTTACCTAGACCGTGCAGCCATGGAACACCATCATTTTCTTGCACGTGATTGTCCTAACATTGTTATCCCTTATAACCTGGTCTATAGCGTTAATACTCTTGATGTTATCCCCTTGCCTGCACCTGGTTTGTTTGATTCTGTTTCTAGGGGTGGATACCGGATTATGCCTGCAGACATCCTCGCCTACTGGAATGCTCACACTGCTGCAGAGGTTGCACAAGCACCTCAGCAGTGGGATGAGTGGATGCCCGCTCCTCAGGATCCCTACTACTGAGTACGTGTTTCTCACCGACATTACATTCATGTTCAGTCATATCATTCTATTTGTCGGTGTTCACACTTTTTCATTGTATCATCCATGCTTACATTTATTTTCTTGCTTTCTTCTTGTGTGTTTGAAAAACTTTAGAAAAAACAAAAAAATTAGTTGTAGTAATTTACTTTCTATGCATGCTTAGTAGTAGCACTAAAAAGAGAAAACCCAAAAAGGTTTCCTTGTTCTTCTTTTGCTTGTTGGGAGCTTTCCCGTGTAAATAGTTTTTCTTGTTTTTGCTTTTTCCTTGTATTTGCTTGTTCAAGAAAACCAAAAACTCCAAAAATATTTCAGTGTGTTTCTCTGAACTTCTTTTCTTTTTATTCGAGTCTTACCGAGGAGAAGACCACGATGAAAATGTTGAGTGGCTCTCATATGAATAAATGTTGAACTAATAAAGAGCACATTTTTACCTTGTCTTCTCCTGTTGAATAAAATATTTTACAGATTCCAGCTTAGTCCATGGCACTCTTGCACTATTATTATTTTCATATCATTCGGTTGTGCAATTGAAAGGCAATAATGAAGATATTTGATGAACTGGCCGTGGCGAAGAGAAACTGGTATGAACTCGACTTGTTCTGTTTGTGTAAATATGTTTAACCTAGTATCCATGATTCAGCCCATTATGATTAAACATGTTTGCAATAACAGTTAGAGATTATAGTTTCTCATGCCATGCATAAGTAGCTCTGGCACCTCTGCAAATCACTGCTTCCCTCTGCGAAGGGACTTTTTATTTACTTTTATCTTGTGTCATCACCTTCCAAAACAAGCGCTAGAAATTGAGAGAGCACAATTGTCATGATTTATGCATTATGTATAGCTAATGTTGGGTGCATCATGACTGGATCTTTTCTACCATGAATTACAATGTTTAGTCGCTGCTTGAACTTTGGAGGTGCTGTGCATTTATGTTTTGCAGTCTCAGAAAGGGCTAGTGAGATACCACTATTGTCAAATTATATCATGGTTGTTTTGACAACATGTGTTGTTTGAGATCTCTTATTATTGCTCGCTAGCTGATTATGTCATTGATACGAGTCATTATAATCTTTAAATGTTATTCTTGACATGGTTTTTTATAATGCTGGTTGAAAACCTGGGTGTTGTTTAAGCTTATTTATGCAAACAAGAGCAAAAGAGTTCATAAAAGTTTTTCTTTCTCACTTTCAGTTTATCAACTGAATTTCTTGAGGACAAGCAAAGGTTTAAGCTTGGGGGAGTTGATACGTCTCCAACGTATCTACTTTTTCTCGTGCTTTCCCTCTTGTTTTGGACTCTAATTTGCATGGTTTGAATGGAATTAACCCCGAACTGACGCTGTTTTCAGCAGAACTACCATGGTGTTGTTTTTTGCAGAAATAAAAGTTCTCGAAATAAAGTAAAACTTTGCAAGGATTTTTTATGGAATAAAAGAAGATTTTTGGAACCAACAACCATCGGAGAGGGGCCCCTGGTGGGCTCAACCCACCAGGGCGCATCCCCCTCTCCTGGCGCCCCCAGGTGGGTTGTACCCACCTGGTGGCCCTGCTGACGACCCCCCAATACTATAAATTCACATTATTCCAGAAAAAAATCAGAGATAAAGAATTATCGCGATCCACGAGTCGGAGCCGCTGTCACCTCCTGTTCTTCATCGGGAGGCCAGATCTGGAGTCCGTTTGGGGCTCTGGAGAGGGGACCTTCATTCTTCGTCATCACCAACCCATCTCCATCGCCAATTCCATGATGCTCCCCACCGGGAGTGAGTAATTCCTTTGTAGGCTCGCTGGTCGGTGAGGAGTTGGATGAGATTCATCATGTAATCGAGTTAGTTTTGTTAGGGCTTGATCCCTAGTATCCACTATGTTCTTAGATTCATGTTGCTATGACTTTGCTATGCTTAATGTTGTCTCTTTGGGCCCGGGTGCCATGATTTCAGATCTGTACCGTTTATAAATTCATCATTACATCCATGTTTTAGATCCGATCTTGCAAGTTATAGTCACCTACTACGTGTTATGATCCGACAACCCTAGAGTGAAAACAACCGGGCCCACTCTCGGTGATGACTGTAGTTTGAGGAGTTCATGTATTCACTATGTGTTAATGCTTTGTTCCGATTCTCTATTAAAAGGAGGCCTTAATATCCTTTAGTTTCCAATATGGACCCCGCTGCCACGAGAGGGTAGGACAAAAGATGTCATGCAAGTTCGTTTAATAAAGCACATATGACTATTTACAAAATACATGCCTACATTATATCGATGAACTGGAGCTAGTGTCGTATCGCCCTAGGTTATAACTATCACATGATGAATATCATCCAACAAGTCACCGATCCTATGCCTAAGAATTTATTTATATTGTTCTTGCTAAGTTACTATTGCTATCATCACTGTTACACTTGCTACAAAATACTGCTATCACTGTACTGTTACCGTTGCTGCTGCTACTACTATCAAAACTATCAAACTACTTTGCTACTGATCACTTTGCTGTAGATAATTAATCTCTAGGTGTGGTTGAATTGAAAACTCAGCTGCTAATACCTTCAAATATTATTTGGCTCCCCTTGTGCCAAATCTATAAATTTGGGTTGAATACTCTACCCTCGAAAACTGTTGCGATCCCCTATACTTGTGGGTTATCACCGCTCGACGCGTTGACAGGGACGCGGCTAGCACTGCCTGGTCGAGCTGCTGCTGCGCTGCGCGAAGGGCCTCCTCGGCCTGGGCAGTGAGCACGGCAACATCGGGCACAGGAGGCGGTGCGTCTTCCTCGGTCACATCTTCCACACCGTAGATGTCGAGGTGCTCCTGCATCGCCTCGAAGGCCACCTCCTCCTCGATGTCCCCCTCCTCCTCGAACTCCCTACGGTTATAAGACAGCTCGGACGACATGAGCTCGTACTCAGAATAGTTGGAGTAGGTGTTGGAGCCCAACGAGGATGCGCCGGAGTTGGATCCCGACCAGAGTTGGAGCCACCGCCTGTGCCAGGCACCGACACCCTGGGGCATAGACCTCTCGTGGAGATCCTTGTGGTCTGTAGAATCCTCACCATGGTCGCTGAACTATCTTTGGATTGCGCGGTGTGTGGAAGCAATGGAGTGAAGCGTTAGTGGAACGAGGCCGCACACCGGTATTTAATCAGAGGAGTGCGGGGAGTGGACCATCGGTGCAGGGAGTTCAACAAAGCAACGCCTTCGTATTTTCACATTGAAGCGAGGCGTGTTGATCGATAAAGTTGCATCCCAAGGGAGCACTAATTGCCAAGATGCGATGCAGCAGTGCGCATGCATGCAGGTTGAGCCTAGGCCTCTACAATAGCCCATCGGCCTAGCACGCGGCCCACGGCTGGTGAGTGTGTCCCTGTTCCCTCGCTGCCAGGTGGGCAACTCATGTCGTGTCCACAGTCACGAAGCACTCGCCCGATCCAGCCAATCAGGCCTCATCTCGTGGATCGACCATGGCAAACCCTACAGCCTGACCTAAACCATTCCCGAACAGCGATCCAACGGCCCTGGTAGTGCAGGGTTTTGAGGGGTTTTGAGAGGGTTTTTAGTGCTAGGGTTGGGCATAATTAATTTAAAAAAATCAAAAAAATACGAAACTTGCGCACATCATTGTTTTATGTTACTAAGTTATTAGGAAAAAAATAAGAAACCATGACTATGGGTATTTTCATGAAATTTCCTTCATACAACTTAGCTATCACGAACAAGGGTGCATGGTTTTCAAGGGGAATGAGCTAGGGTTTAGGGTTAACCATGCCATAGTTCTTCCAAACAATCCCATATTAGGCATGGACACTATATTTGCACACTAGATGACAAGGGAGGACATGGAAAACTCGATTCTTAATTCGAATGTTGATTTTTGCAAACACACACCTTTTTAACCACTTTTTATTACTCTTCTATATTTTTTTATTTCTACATACATTTGGTAGACTCTGTTAAAATTCTTTTTAACACAAGATAATATAAGGCATGGACCATATATTTGCACACTATTTTATTACTATTCTATATATCTTTTTTATTTCTTTCATACATTTGCTAGACTCCTTTAAAATTCTTTTTAACACTCCTTTTTTATAAGATAATATAAACCACAAATAAACTCCAACAGTTCACATACTACATTACAAAAATATACAATCTTCCAACAGTTCACAACCACATGGACTTTAACAAAAGCAAAACATTAGATGATCAAGAACACAGAGGGGTACTAAACGGGAGTCAAAGCCTTCAGGAGGGCCATGTGCTGAGCCCTGATCTTGGCATCCTCTCCACTCCTTGATGCATCCCCTGCATGAGGTAGAAGGTGCTTAAAGAGCCCATCCTTGGGCTTTGGCTTAGTGGTACAGTAGGGGCATCGAAACTTCTTTCTTTTGTAGTAAGCAGCCGTTCCCTAGTCGTTGTTCCTTTGGACTTCCTTCGATATGAAGGAGTCAACGTCCCCGTCATCCACATCATATGCAGCATTATACTGCACACAAAAATGAGTCGCATTCATATAGCAAAACAAATATACACAAAAGTCACATTGATCATATAGTAAAACAAACAAAATTCCAAGTAGGCTTTACCTCGTAGACTTCGTCGTCAACAAAGTCAGGACCATACTGGTCCTTCAACCCAGTCATGGCCAGCTTCCTCTTGTTGTCCATAGGATCCTCTTCCTGCAATATAAAAGTACATCCATTACTATTAATTACAGGAAATCAACAGAAAATATAAATATACATGATAATCACATTGAGCATATTATCCATAATATTAACCTATTTGCATTTTGCATAGGCATGTGCGCATATTTAACAACAAAGCTAATAAAACTACCTAAACATTTTGATTTTCGATAATGAAGCAAATCTCCAGACTATACTGAAAAAGTGCAGTTGAAATACATTGATAGGTACGTAGAAATTAATGCATTCCTTCTCAATAGTAGCCAAATCTACACATGAAGATTACAGTGACAAATCTAGGCATGTGAATTAGTGAAATCAATTGTAACAATCCAATTCCAACTATTTCTAACTGCTTGATTATATAGTTGCCGAGGGGAATGGCATAGCAACAAGCACGAATCTAATACAAAAAACCCTCAAACCAACTAATCTAACCAACTATAGTAACGCAGGAATCATAATCTAACTAGCTAACCCTATATTGTTAATCTTAGAATTAACTACGAAAGGGAAATGAGAACAAGTACCTCCTCGACCACCTGCTCGTCGCCGGCCTGTGCACCCGCACGCACTGCGCCACTCGATGGCTTCGCCTCCATCTCCGACACAGCTGAGTCGGAGCCCGCCACCTCCTTCTTCACCAAATCCGCTGCAACTGCTGCAGCTCCAACGACTGTCGTGGACGCAGCGGTTGCAGCTTCTCCCGCACCGCCGTGGACGCAGGCATCTGGTGTGGAGGCCACGACTTTCTCCCCCAGCACATCTCCGGTCGAAGTGACTGCAGCGCCATGATCGTCCTCCATCGGAGCCGGAAACAAGCGGCCGGACGGAGGGAAGTGCGGTGGGGGTGAGCGAGTCGGTGCCTGCAGTGGGGGTGAGGGTTTTGCTATGGAGAGGGAGCCCGGTTTGGGGGTAAATGGTGGGGAAGATGTGTCCGGTGGTGGTTCCCCTCCTCTTATATGATGGAACATTTTTGGACGTTTTCCATCGACACGTACACGTGCACTCCCACGACCGCGGTATGTTGCACGGGAAGAGAAACGCCCACGTACAAATAGCAGTATACGGCCAGCCCACATTAAGGGCTCTACATTGACCGTCATCCGTCCCACTTTTCATAGGTTGTACCTGCCAGGCCCACATGTCATACGAGGCCCACATGTCTCTCCGGCCCCACGCGGCAGTAACTGAGGAGGTAATGGTCAACTGTGTTAACTCAATGTCAAGGCTTCGTTTGGGCTTTTGTGAGAGTGGGGCGAGTGGGGGAGGGCAAAAGTGAGGAAATTTAGACTCCTTGGGCAAAACTGAGCACAAGTAAGCAACTAGGGGCACAGATATACCCAATACGGTCATCCGTATTAGTGTCAAATCTAGCATCAACGTAGCCCTTTACGATGAGCTCTTTGTTACCTCCATAAATGAGAAGCATGTCCTTAGTCCTCTTGAGGTACCTAAGGATATTTTTGACCAATGTCCAGTGATCCACTCCTGGATTACTTTGGTACCTCCCTGCCAGACTTATGGCAAGCCACACATTAGGTCTGGTACACAGCATGGCATACATTATAGAGCCTATGGCTGAGGCATAGGGATGGCTTTCATCCTTTCTTTTTCTTCTGCCGTGGTCGAGCTTTGACTCTTACTTACCTTCACACCTTGCAACACTGGTAAGAACCCCTTCTTAGACTGGTCCATTTTGAACTTCTTCAAAATCTTGTCAAGGTATGTGCCCTGTGAAAGTCCTATCAGGCGTCTTGATCTATCTCTATAGATCTTAATGCCCAATATGTAAGCAACTTCACCCAGGTCTTTCATTGAAAAACTCTTGTTCAAATAGAACTTCATGCTTTCCAAAAATCCTAGATCATTTCCAATCAATAATATGTCATCCACCTATATTATTAGACATGATACATAGCTCCCACTCACTTTCTTGTAAATACATGCTTCTCTGTAAGTTTGTATAAAAGCAAAAACTTTGATCACCTCATCAAAGCGTACATTCCAACTCCGAGGTGCTTGCACTAGTCCATAGATGGATTGCTGGAGCTTGCATACCTTGTTAGCACCCTTAGGATCAACAAAACCTTCCGGTTGCATCATATACAACTCTTCCTTAAGGAACTCGTTAAGGAACACTATTTTGATGTCCATCTGCCAGATTTCATAGTCGTAATATGCGGAAATTGCTAACATAATTCTAACTGACTTAAGCATCGCTACAGGTTAGAAAGTCTCATCATAGTTGTCGGGGATATACCCCGCGGTGTGACCCGATGGGAGATATGACCCGGCTGGGGCTTGGTGTTTCATTGGTGACCTGGCAGATTATAAGTCAACCGACACAGTTAAGCATTGTAAGCCGACAGACATAGTTAAGCATTGTAAGCCGGCGGACATAGTTAAGCATTGTAAGCTGGTGGACACAGTTAAGCATTGTAAGCCAGCGGACAGTTAAGCCAGACAGTTAAGTCAGATTGTAAGTCAGATTGTAAGCCGGATTGTAAGCCGGCTTACGTTAAGAAGCCCAAGACGTTAAGAAGCCCATGGTGAGAAGCCCATGGTAAGACGTCAAAATAGGTTAAGTCCTAATCCGAGTTTGACTCTACATGTAAACCGCCCCTTCAACTTATATAAGGAGGGGCGGGACACCCCAAGAGGGCAGGAAAATAATCGTTAAGGCTAGACACAACTAGAGGAGAGCCGGATTTATGGCGTCTCCCTCATGAGCATAATGAGACCTAGCCACAAACATCTTGTAGGGCTATTACCGGATGATGTTTCCTGGGGCCCGAAGCTGTCTAAATCCTCGTCTTGTGTGTTGCGTCTCTCGTCCCGATCAACCCCTCTCAAGCCACCACATAGATGCGTTGGCCTCACGACTAAGTCCTCACACTAGGACATCTGCCGTGACGTTTCCACGACAATAGTCAACTCCTTGAATTTGTCAAAAATGCTTGCGACAGGTCGAGCTTTATAGAAGGTGACATTACCATCCGCGTCTGTCTTCTTCTTAAAGATCCATTTGTTCTCGATGGCCTGCCAGTCATCAGGCAAGTCTACCAAAGTCCACACTTGGTTCCCATACATGGATCCTATGTTGGATTTCATGACCTCAAGCCATTTGTAGAAATCCGGGATCATCATTGCTTCTTCATAGTTCGTAGGTTTGCCATTGTCTAACAACATGACTTCCAGGACAGGATCACCGTACCACTCTGGTGCGGTATGTGTCCTAGTCGACCTACAAGGTTTGGTAGTAACTTGATCCAAAGTTTCATGATCATCATAATTATCTTCCTCTCCAGTTAGTGTAGGCATCACGGGAACTACTTTCTATGATGTGCTACTCTCGAATTCGAGAGAAGGTATGATTACCTTATCAAGTTGTACTTTCCTTCCACTCACTTCTTTCAAGAGAAACTCCTTCCCTACAAAGGACCCATTCTAGGCAACAAAGACTTTGCCCTCGGATATGTGATAGAAGGTATAGCTAGTGGTCTCTTTAGGGTATCCTATGAATACACACTTCTTCGCTTCGGGTTTGAGCTTATCAGGCTGAAGCCTCTTGACATAAGTGTCGCATACCGAAACTTTAAGAAACGACAACTTAGGTTTCTTGCCAAACCACAGTTCATACAGTGTCATCTCAACGGATTTAGACGATGCCCTATTTAAAGTAAATACGACCGTCTCTAATGCATAACCCCAAAACGATAGCGGTAAATCATTAAGACACATTATAGAATGCACCATCTCCAATAAAGTCCGATTATGACGTTTGGACACACCATTACACTATGGTGTTTTGGGTGGAGTGAGTAGTGAAACAATTCCACCTTGTCTTAAATGTGAGCCAAACTCGTAACTCAAATATTCACCTCCATGATCCGACAATACAAACTTTATTTTCTTGTTAAAACGATTCTCCACTTCACTCTGGAATTCCTTGAACTTTTCAAATGTCTCACATTTGTGTTTAGTTAAGTAAATATACCCATATCTACTCAAATAATCTGTGAAGGTAAGAAAATAACGATATCCACAGCGTTCTTCAACACTCATTGGACCGCATACATCAGTATGTATTATTTCCGACAAGTCACTTGCCCGCTCCATTGTATAGGGAAATGGGGTTTTCGTCATCTTGCCCATAAGGCATAGTTCACATGTATCAAATGATTCATAATCAAGTGATTCCAAAAGTCCATCAGCATGGAGTTTCTTTATGCGCTTTACACCAATATGACCTACGCGGCAGTGCCACAAGTATGTGGTGCTATCATCATTAACTTTGCATCTTTTGGCATCAATATTATGAATATGTGTATCACTACGATCGAGATTCAACAAAAATAAACCTTAAAAGATATTGTCCATATAATAGAACAACCATTATTCTCTGACTTAAATGAATAACTGTCTCGCAATAAAAAAATACATATATAATGTTCATGCTCAACGCAGGCACCAAATAACAATTATTTAGGTTTAAAACTAATCCCGAAGGTAAATGTAGAGGGAGCGTGCCGACGGTGATCACATCAACCTTGGAACCATTTTTGATGCGCATCATCACCTCATCCTTAGCTAGTCTCTTTTTATTCCGCAACTCCTATTTTGAGTTACATGTATTAGCAACCGAACCAGTATCAAATACCCAGGCGCTACTACGAGCGCTAGTAAGGTACACATCAATAACATGTATATTAAATATATATACCTTTGTTGACATTGCCAGCCTTCTTATCTACCATGTACTTGGGGCAGTTCCACTTCCAGTGGCCATTCCCCTTGCAATAGAAGCACTCAGTCTCAAGTTTGGGTCCAACCTTGGGTTTCTTCACGAGAGCGGCAACTGGCTTGCCATTCTTCTTGAAGTTCCCTTTCTTTCCCTTGCCTTTCTTCTTGAAACTAGTGGTCTTGTTGACCATCAACACTTGATGCTCTTTCTAGATTTCTACCTCCATGGCCTTAAGCATCACGAAGAGCTCAGGGATCATCTTCTCCATCCTTGCATATTATAGTTCATCACAAAGCTCTTGTAGCTTGGTGGCAGTGACTGAAAAACACTATTAATCGCTACTTCATCGGAAAGATTAACTCCCAACTGATTCAAGCGGTTGTAGTACTCAGACATCTTGACTACGTGCTCACTAACGGAGCTGTTCTCCTCCATCTTGCACCTAAAGAAATTGTTGGAGCTGTCATACCTATTGACCCGGGCATGAGCCTGAAATACTAATTTTAGCTCCTGGAACATCTCATATGCTCTGTGGTGCTCAAAACGTCTTTGGAGCCCCGGTTCTAAGCCGTAAAGCAAGGTGCATTGAACTATCATGTAGTCATTATTCCTTGTCTGCCAGACATTCATAGCGTCTAGATTTGCGGGAGCGGGTGGCACACCCAGCGGTGCATCAAGGACATAAGCCTTTTGTGCAGCAGTGAGGACAATCATCAAATTAGGGACCCAGTCCGCATAGTTGCTTCCATCATCTTTCAACTTTTCTTTCTCTAGGAATGCATTAAAATTCATAGGAGCTACAACGCGAGCCATTGATCTACAACATAGATTTGCAAAGACATTTAGACTATGTTCATGATAATTGGTTCAGTTAATCATATTTCTAATGAACTCCCACTTAAATCAACATCCCTCAAGTTGTCTAAGTGTTACATGATCCAAATCAACTAATCCATGTCTGATCATCACGTGAGATGGGGTAGTCATCAATGGTGAACATCTCCATGTTGATCATATCTACTATATGACTCATGTTCGACCTTTCGGTCCTCCGTGTTCCGAGGCCATGTTTGTACATACCAGGTTCGTCAAGTTTAACCTAAGTATCACTACGAAAAAAGACACATTCGTGACATTTTTGGCCGAACGAAATTTTTTCTATCATGCTTATGACACTTCTATGATGATAATTATGACAAAACCCGGTATCATCATAGATGTGGTGGGCTCCTATTGCTATGACAAAAAATGGGCTTTTCGTCCTGGCGGGCCGGAGACGCAGCTGCATGACATTATTTGGGTCGTCCATGACGGAAAAAACCGTGGTAGAAGCGAGGGCGAGGAAAATATCGGGGAGATCCCGGTTACGATGGGTGGTCGGGGCCGAGCGATGCACGGAGGTTTCCGCGTTTCTCTCGTGTACGCGCGCATGTGCTAGGCGTTGGCTAACTGAACCCGAGCGATCGCACGTTACTGAATCCGAGCGATCGATCCCTTGACTATTAACTGAACCCGAGTGATTCATTCGCTGCTGACTAAACTCGAGCAATTCCTTCGCTCCTGCTGCTAACTGAACCCGAGCGATCGATCACTGCTACTGCTTACTGAAGCCGATTGAGCCCCCTGCGAGATGTAGCCAGACGGTGTTGGGTTGCATCTCGATGAACAGTGACCGTTGCTACCATGCGCGCGGTACGTAGAATGAGTCGAGCCGGTTGGTTGGCTGTGGATGAACAGTTCCTGGTGGGGGTTGGATGAATAGGACCCTGTGGTAGTAGGCCGTTGTCGCTGGATGAACAGGACCCCGAGGAGGCCGCCGCACCCCAGCCGGTTGGGGTGGATGAATAGGACCCTGTGTAGGCTCTATGAACATCAGCCGGTGGAGGTTGGATGAAAAGTAGCCGTGGATGAACAGTAGCCCATGGAGGCTGGAGGAGGTTGACGGTGGATGAACAGTAGGCCATGGAGGCTGGAGCGAGATAGTGGACGGTGGATGAATAGTAGCCCATGCAGGCTGGAGCAAGGCAGTAGACGGTGGATGAACATGACCCCGTTTTGACCGTAGGCACTCCAACACAAGTCCGTTTCCTTCGTTTTGCGGTACGCCACACCCCTCCTGATCAACAGGACCCCATTTTGACCGTAGGCACTCAACACAAGTCTGTTTCCTCCATTTTGCGGTATGCCAGACCCTTCCCGATGAACAGGACCCCGTTTCGACCGTATGTGGTCGAACAGAAGGCCCATTTCCTCCGTGCTACGGCACGCCAGACCTCGTTTCGGCTGTTCCATCCAAGCCGGTTGGTTCCCGATGAACACAACGCCGTTGCCGCCATCTGCTGCCTCTCCATGTACACAAGTCCTGGCCATACGTATGCGCGAGTAGGCGTTCGAGAACCCGCCCGTATGTACGCACGTGGACATATTTTTTGGCATCTGGCTGTATGTACGTGTACACAGTTTAGAAGGGACTACCTGAACTGCTACGTCGGGGGCATGCTAAGTCTTCCTTCACCGCCAACTCGACGCCGTCTACTACTACATGTGCCGCTGCTTTCTGGACCACGGCTCATCGTTGCAGAGAGACCGATCGACTAGTATGTACGTACATGTTCGCGACAATCCTACATACGCTTCGACCGGGTGGGTCCCAGCTGTCAGGGAGAGGAATCATTTTTATTTTGCGAGTAATAAGGAGGCACTTCCTTGGTTTTGAAGATGTAGCTGGTGGGTCAAGCTGTCAGCCTCATAGCCTAAAGTCCACTTCCGATGGCTGTCATTTGTTGACCTCGTTGACCACGAGGCGTCGAGAGCATCAAGGCGGTGGATGACGGTGGGGCCTAGGAAGGGAATGACGAGGAGCTAGAGAAGACAAGGCACGTGGATGCCCATGCGGAGGGGAGTACGAGGGTTCACTGGTCCGGCTATGACGTAAGTCCGCTGTCACTAGAGAATAACAGGGGGTGTGGGTGAGTAGAGGGAAGGTCTGACCAGTCGTAGTATGGTTGGTCCATGTGGCCTGCGCAGCAGCACAGCCGGCCATGGGAGGATGGAGCAGGCGGTACGGCGGGCCTGGTTTGGGCTGCTAGAGCAAAAAGACCAGAGGTTGAAGACACAGCACAACCGTTGATTTAACATCCAATGGTCAGTGTAGCTAGAATCGTTTTGACTAAGTTGACAAAGCCCGTACGCGTCAACTTAGTTGGTCCACAAGTCAGCCTCCAAATCTGGTGGGTCCCAGCTAGCAGGGGGAATCATTTTTTTGCTCGTAATTAGGTGGCACTTCCTTGCGTGCGAAGATGTTTTCTGGGTTTTTTAATTTCTTCTTTTTCGAGTTAGAATAAAAAGAAAACAATTTAGCATCTTTGATACAATGTATATTTTCGCGAAATGGATCATAATAAAACTGGTGGGTCCCAGCTATCAGGGAGAGGTAACTTTTTTCCACGTAATAAAGGAAACACTTCCCTACGTGCGAAGATGTAGCTGGTGGCTCAAACCTGTGAGGGGGAGAAATCATTTGTTTTCGCATAATAAGGAGGGACTTGCTCGTGTGCGACCATGCGCCATGCGGGTCCCTACTGTCAGCCTCTCCAGGTTCATGCCTCTTCCGATGGATGTCGTTCGTTGAAAAAGTTGACCACGCCGGGCCGAGAGAACCGAAGCGGTGGACAATGGCGAGGCCTAGGAAGGGAACGACCCGGAGTTGGTGAAGACACAGCAGTGGATGCCCACACGGAGGGGAGTACGAGGGTTCACTGGTTCGGCTGCGGTGTGAGGCTGTCATCACCGGAGAATAATAGGAGGTGTTGGTGAGTAGAGGAATGGACTGGACGATGATGGGAGTAGGGTGGGCCGGTGAGGCCTGCGTGACAGCACAACCGGTCATGGGAGGCAGTAGCAGGCGGTACCGCCGGCGGTGGTTTGGGTGGCTGAAGCATGAATATCCGAGATTGAAGAAGCACTACAGCCGTTAGATGGACATTCAACAACCAGTGCTAATAGAATCGTGTGTTGACTATAAGTTGACAAAGCCTTTCGTATGCGTCAACTTAGTAGGCCCACAAGTGACCATCACATATGTGGAGGAGAACATATAGCCCATTTGTGATTTGTTATAATGTATAGCCCATTTTTTTAATTCTAATGGAATTTACTCAGCCCATTTACTGTTCGTTAAAATTACAACC
The DNA here is from genome assembly GCF_018294505.1 of Triticum aestivum. NCBI lineage: Eukaryota > Viridiplantae > Streptophyta > Magnoliopsida > Poales > Poaceae > Triticum > Triticum aestivum. The sequence goes on along the minus strand of NC_057807.1, from coordinate 333,346,018 downwards.
CATTTTCTAGCCAGGACTTTGTTAATAATTTCAGCCAAGCGCTAAAAAAAATCAACAAAATTTCCAACATTTTGATGGGATCCGAAATATTTTTTAACCCAAAATTTAGAGTCAGATTAAATATAATTTCAAAATAAATTTGTATTAGGTAAAAATCCAACAAAATTATGCACGCGCAACAAGTAATGAAATTAAAAATGTACCTTTTTTGAGAAGAATAAAAAAATACCTGTTCGGTGCGCTTTTTATATTTGCAGCCAATTTTTTTAATTACTACCCATTTATTATTTCTTAAAGCCCATTTTCTTGGCAAGTCTAATGCGGCCCGGAGAGTAACAAGTTGACCTGGGTTGGGTATTCCAAAAAAAAGAATATCTGGGCTAGCCATTTTCACATTTAAATATTAATATCTGGTCTAGATATTTGGTCGACATAAAATAATAGCCTAGGCTAGACGGGCCACATCCCGCCCAGTTGATACCCTACTCCTTTGAAAAACAACAAAAACATCGCTCAAGAAAAACTCTGCTCACACCTCAAAAACACAAATACTGCTCGAGCTGCTGGGTCCCAGCAGTCGGACGCTCCTTGTGCAATTCTCTCATTTATTGACTATATAGGTTGACAATGGTGTGGGATCGTGATGTCAGGAAACCAGGAGGAACCAGAAAAAATTATAGTTGTATATACTAATAAGGAGGCACTTGCGTACGTGCGGCTATGGCCCTGGTGGGATCCACTGTCATCTTCTCCAATTAAAGTCACCCGATTCCTCATGTTTGTTGACCATGTTGACAATGCGAGATGGCGGCGCCACGACGAGCGCAACAACTGGAAGGACGCCGTAGAGGGCCTCGTGGGCTCTATGGATGATCTGATACAGCGCCCACTGCTCATTCAGGAAGCCAGGATCGTAGGGCCACATGTTCGCGACGGCGTTGTTGTTCGCTTGTTCGTCGGTGATTCGTCCTTCCGCGAGCCGGTGCTCATTGAGGAGACGGAGGTTGCAGCACAGGCCCTCCTGTGCTGGTAGCTCTTCCGCCATTAGGGCGTCGAAGTGCGGCCGCACCTGCTCTATGGTGAACACGACATGAACTGGCTTGGGCGGTGGCGCGGGCTCTTGGTCGGAAGCCAGGTCCATCGTTTGATTTCGTCGCTTAGCTCGGCGAGCTCGCTCGCGATCCAACATGTCTGGCTACTGGACTGAACCGTTGCCAAGCACGAGTCTAACCGCCCTGGCCCACCCAGACTGCCTCCCTCGCTCGCGCGCGCTTTCCGCCCAAAATGGTCAGCGCTGCCAGCGCCGCTTCCCGATGCAGGCGATTGCTCCGTGTTCAAACAGCACAAGTGTTGTTCGTCCGTCCGCCTGCCACCCACATTAATGATACTCGGTTGTCAAGGCGGATACTCCAGCACCACCCGTCCGTACCTCTGCCGCCCACCATTGCTATATAAACTGTTGCACCGGCCATGGCCACAGTCTGCATATAAGTTTTGTCTGAAGTCAAAGTATCTCTACTTTGACCAATCTTATAGAAAAAAGTATCACTGACTTGAAAGAAATCTAATATGCGAAGTAAAAAGGAACAGAGGGAGTATAAAAAGTTTGAGCAGCTTTTTAGCGTTCCTATACATTGCAATCAAACACACAGGCCTGACAATTCACAGAGAACACTCAAAACAATCGATGATTATGCATCTCAGTGATTCACATGTCAGAGCCAATATGTACTTCACAACTAAAGAATAAAGAAAAATCGATCGATGCTGCTGACAGCAAAGGGCATCCCATTCAAAAATATCAAACGCATGTCTTCTTGCTAACATCAATGAGCAAAATTTGACAAGGTTATCCCATTCCAAAATGTCAAATGCGTGTTGTTTTGCGTACATCAATGAGAAAACTTTTATAAGGTTTTCTCATTCCAAAATATCAAATGCCTACGATTGTGGAATGAGCAGAGTTTTCCATCAGTTCGGACATTGACATGGCACCTCGTGTTAAATAAACCAGCTGTTCTTTTTGTGCAGTTCCACAAAAATCAACCAAATTCGCGTGTAGCTTTTATGATTTCACCTTTATATGTTGCAACACCTTGAACATATCGGCACCTCCTTTCTTGTGGTGGAAATGAATGATTCAAGAATATTCAATGTATTCGAGAACATTTTGTGCAGTTCCCATTGAAATCAAGCTGAGCACCCATGTTTGCATAAATACAAAAAAAGTGATTAGTATAAAGCAAACTGTACTATGAATTGACAGTTAAACACGCAACCTACATGATCCATGCAGAGCACACATTAAAAAAATGGAATTCACCAGGAAAGAATCCTAAAAAAACATTGTATTGGCCATCACAACAACAAAGATGGAGAACTGTGAGTCCTTCTGAGTTTAAGTTAGTTTTTTCTTGTGGGCAATAATGTAACCATCCTTCAACTGCTCCCTTCTGATAAGAAGAGAGGCTTGGCTTCTTCATCCTGGCATAATCGTAACTAGGAACTTCACGTACTACTTATTCTTCTTCAGAGGAGGATGATCCTGTTGTTCAAAGACAAGAGGACAACTAAATGCTAGCATCCCTGTTTGCTCAAAAAAAGGAAGGAATATATTTAAAACAACACAGATGAAGCACTTCATGACAGTAGCTAAATAGTAGCAAAACACAAATAGAGATGACAAAGCTCAATCATATGGATGAAATCCTTGGGCCAGTACCAACCTTTGTCTAGAGGCTTATTGTGTAGAGCATACAGATGAAGCACTTCTCGGGAACCATCTGTTGTTATCTACTATGGTTGCCATGCTTACTATATACTCCTCAATTAGTTTAATGTTTCCAACATCTTCTTCTGCAGTCCACTAAAATATATGTTATCTTCAAAGAAGATCCCTGTTTGCACAAGTAGAGATAATTACATAGGAGTATTACATTAAGAGTGGCACCAAATCAATGGCAAAACAATTGCTCATTCCAGCCATAGCTATAAATTAAGATGCAAAACTATATCATTACTTGTGTCATCACAGTTCCAGTGCTTCATTACAGCACTGGGAGTTGATTTTTGTTTTTCTTCCGCTTGTTCTTCCCTTCATCACTTGGTTCAATAACAGGAAAGCTTCACCTTCAATGTAAGATTTGGCATGTCAATTAGGGAGCACAAGTATAGCACTAAACAATGCCATTAATTTTCTGATGACAGTAGCAAACTACATGCCAATAGTTGTGAAATATCATTATCTTACCTCAATGGGATATTATGGTGCACATTGGAAGTCTTGTCTCCATTTGTGTTGTTCACTAAAATCAAGCAACATTACCGTATAAGTAGCACAACATATGGAAGCACACTGCACAATCATGTGGAAGAAGGCTAGTACTGAACTCTCATGACGCGGAATTCAAACAACTCACAAGAAGAAGAACTGAAACAAATTTGCCAACCCAGATAGGAAGTCAGATCTCCTCTTGTGCAGTTCCACTAAGATCAAGCAATCAAGCAATGTTGTCGGTGTAACATTTTGGTTGAACTACACAAAACACTCTTAAAACAAAAGTGTTTTGTGCAATGCAACAAAAGGTCGCAATAGCAATGAGTTGAAGTAGATAACCCTGTTTACACAGAGGTGCAATGGAAACAACTACTGGTCAATAACGGTGGATGACACAGAAGCCCACAAAAAGAAGCATCTAACTTATCTAAATGGGAAAGAAAGCAAGACAATAGCATTTCTCAAATAGTGGCATTGATTCATATTAACAGAGAGATTATATTAACAATAAAATTCATTAAACATGTAATTTGCTTTTAACTGTGGCATTGCTTCAATTTTCCAGTGGCATCATTAGAGGGTGTTTGTTTACAGGGACTTTTTGGTGCAGGGACTAAAAAAAGTCCCTTTTAGTCCCATCTAAATCAAACAGGAGGGACTTTTAGGGACTAAAAGTGGGAATTTGGTGTTGGGGAACGTAGCAGAAATTCAAAAATTTTCCTACGAAACACCAAGATCTATCTATGGAGAGACCAGCAACGAGTAGAAAGAGAGTGCATCTACATACCCTTGTAGATCGCTAAGCGGAAGCGTTCAAGTGAACGGGGTTGATGGAGTCGTACTCGTCGTGATTCAGATCACCGATGATCCTAGTGCCGAACGGACGGCACCTCCGCGTTCAACACACGTACAGCTCGACGATGTCTCCCACGCCTTGATCCAGCAAGGAGAGAGGGAGAGGTTGAGGAAGACTCCATCCAGCAGCAGCACAACGGCGTGGTGGTGATGGAGGAGCGTGGCAATCCTGCAGGGCTTCGCCAAGCACCTACGGGAGAGGAGGAGGTGTCACGGGAGGGAGGGAGGCGCCAAGGGCTCAGGTATGGATGCCCTCCCTCCCCTCCACTATATATAGGGGCAGGGGAGAGGGGGGAGGCGCAGCCTTGCCCCCTACTCCAAGAAAGGGGTGCGGCCAAGAGGGGGGGGAGGAGTCCATCCTCCCCAAGGCACCTCGGAGGTGCCTTCCCCCTTGAGGACTCTTCCCTCTAGGGTTCCCTAGGCGCATGGGACTCTTGGGGCTGGTGCCCTTGGCCCATGTAGGCCAAGGCGCACCCCCTACAGCCCATGTGGCCCCCCGGGGCAGGTGGCCCCACCCGGTGGGCCCCCGGGACCCTTCCGGTGGTCCCGGTACAATACCGATGACCCCGAAACTTGTCCCGATGGCCGAAACAGGACTTCCTATATATAAATCTTTACCTCCGGACCATTCCGGAACTCCTCGTGACGTCCGGGATCTCATCCGGGACTCCGAACAACATTCGGTAACCACATACAAACTTCCTTTATAACCCTAGCGTCATCGAACCTTAAGTGTGTAGACCCTACGGGTTCGGGAGACATGTAGTCATGACCGAGATGTTCTCCGGTCAATAACCAACAGCGGGATCTGGATACCCATGTTGGCTCCCACATGTTCCACGATGATCTCATCGGATGAACCACGATGTCAAGGACTCATCAATCCCGTATACAATTCCCTTTGTCTAGCGGTATTGTACTTGCCCGAGATTCGATCGTCGGTATACCGATACCTTGTTCAATCTCGTTACCGGCAAGTCTCTTTACTCGTTCCGTAACACATCATCCCGTGATCAACCCCTTGGTCACATTGTGCACATTATGATGATGTCCTACCGAGTGGGCCCAGAGATACCTCTCCGTTTACACGGAGTGACAAAATCCCAATCTCGATTCGTGCCAACCCAACAGACACTTTCAGAGATACCCGTAGTGTACCTTTATAGCCACCCAGTTACGTTGTGACGTTTGGCACACCCAAAGCACTCCTACGGTATCCGGGAGTTGCACAATCTCATGGTCTAAGGAAATGATACTTGACATTAGAAAAGCTTTAGCATACGAACTACATGATCTTGTGCTAGGCTTAGGATTGGGTCTTGTCCATCACATCATTCTCCTAATGATGTGATCCCGTTATCAACGACATCCAATGTCCATGGTCAGGAAACCGTAACCATCTATTGATTAACGAGCTAGTCAACTAGAGGCTTACTAGGGACATGGTGTTGTCTATGTATCCACACATGTATCTGAGTTTCCTATCAATACAATTCTAGCATGGATAATAAACGATTATCATGAACAAGGAAATATAATAATAATCAATTTATTATTGCCTCTAGGGCATATTTCCAACAGTCTCCCACTTGCACTAGAGTCAATAATCTAGTTCACATCGATATGTGATTAACACTCAAGGTCACATCCCCATGTGACTAATACCCAAAGAGTTTACTAGAGTCAATAATCTAGTTCACATTTACCATGTGATTAACACTCGATGAGTTCTGGGTTTGATCTTGTTATGCTTGTGAGAGAGGTTATAGTCAACGGGTCTGAACCTTTCAGATCCGTGTGTGCTTTACAAATCTCTATGTCATCTCCTAGATGCAGCTACCACGTTCTATTTGGAGCTATTCCAAATAACTGTTCTACTTGGAGCTATTCTAAATTGTTGCTCCATTATACGTATCCGGTATCTCTACTCAGAGCTATCCGGATAGGTGTTAAGCTTGCATCGACGTAACCCTTTACGACGAACTCTTTTACCACCTCCATAATTGAGAAAATTTCTTAGTCCACTAGTTACTAAGGATAACTTTGACCGCTGTCCTGTGATCCATTCTTGGATCACTCTTGTACCCCTTGACTGACTTATGGTAAAGCACACTTCAGGTGCGGTACACAGCATAGCATACTGTAGAGCCTATGTCTTAAGCATAGGGGACGACCTTCGTTCCTTTCTCTTTATTCTGCCGTGGTCGAGCTTTAAGTCTTAACTTCATACCTTACAACTCAGGCAAGAACTCCTTCTTTGACTGATCCATCTTGAACACCTTCAAGATCACGTCAAGGCATGTGCTCATTTGAAAGTACTATTAAGCGTTTTGATCTATCCTTATAGATCTTGATGCTCAATGTTCAAGCAGCTTAATCCAGGCTTTCCATTGAAAAACACTTTCAAAATAACCCTATATGCTTTCCAGAAATTCTACGTCATTTCTGATCATTAATATGTCAACAACATATACTCATCAGAAATTCTATAGTGCTCCCACTCACTTCTTTGGAAATACAAGTTTCTCATAAACTTTGTATACACCCAAAATCTTTGATCATCATCAAAGCATACATTCCAACTCCGAGATGCTCACTCCAGTCCTCAGAAGGATTGCTGGAGCTTTGCATACTTATTAGCATATTTCAGGATAGACAAAACCTTCCGGTTGTATCACATACAATCTTTCCTCAAGAATCATCGAGGAAACAATGTTTTGACATCCTATCTGCAAGATTTCATAAATAATGCAGTAATTGCTAATATAATTCCAACAGACTCTTAGCATCACTACGAGTGAGAAAGTCTCATCGTAGTCAACTCCTTGAACTTGTCGAAAAACATCTTAACGACAAGTCGAGCTTTCTCAATGGTGACACTTACCATCATTGTCTGTCTTCCTTTCAAAATCCATCTGTACCTAACAGCCTTACGACCATCAAGTAGCTCTTCCAAAGTCTACACTTTGTTTTCATATATGGATCCTCTCTCGGATTACATGGCCTCGAGCCATTTATCGGAATCCAGGCCCACCATCGCTTCTCCATAGCTCGTAGGTATTGTTGTCTAGCAACATGACTTCCAAGACAGGATTACTGTACCACTCTGAAGTAGTACGTATCCTTGTCACCCTACGAGGTTTGGGAGTGACTTGATCTGAAGTTTCATGATCACTATCATAAGCTTCTACTTCAATTGGTGTAGGTGCCACAGGAACAACTTCATGTGCCCTGCTACACACTGGTTGAAGTGATGGTTCAATAACCTCATCAAGTCTCCACCATCCTCCCACTCAATTCTTTCGAGAGAAACCTTTCCTCGAGAAAGGACCCAATTCTAGAAACAATTCATATTGCCTTCGGATCTGAATTAGGAGGTATACCCAACTGTTTTGGGTGTCCTATGAAGATGTACTTTATCCGCTTTGGGTTCGAGCTTAATCCTGAAACTTTTTCACATAAGCGTCGCAGCCCCAAACCTTTAAGAAACGACAACTTAGGTTTCTCTAAACCATAATTCATACGGTGTCATCTCATCGGAATTACGTGGTGCCCTATTTAAAGTGATTGTGGTTGTCTCTAATGCCTAACCCATGAACTATAGTGGTAACTCGATAAGAGACATCATGGTATGCATCATATCCAATAGGGTGCAGTTATGATGTTCGGACACACCATCACACTATGGTGTTCCAGGCTGTATTAGTTGTGAAACAATTTCCACAATGTCTTAATTCTGTGCCAAACTCGTAATTCAGATATTCATCTCTATGATCATATCATAGATATTTTATCCTCTTGTCACGATGATCTTTCAACTTCACACTGAAATTACTTGAACCTTTCAACAATTCAGACTCGTGATTCATCAAGTAAATATACTCGAATCATCTGTGAAGTAAGAACATAACGATATTCACTGCATGCCTCGGCACTCATTGGACTGCACACATCAAAATGTGTTGCTTCCAACAAGTTGCTATCTTGTTCCATTTTACTGAAACCGAGGCTTTTCAGTCATCTTGCCTATGTGGTATGATTTGCATATCTCAAGTGATCCAAAATCAAGTGAGTCCAAACGATCCATTTGCATGGAGTTTCTTCATGCATATACACCAATAGACATGGTTCGCATGTCTCAAACTTTTCAAAAACGAGTGAGTCCAAAGATCCATCAACATGGAGCTTCTTCATGCGTTTTAAACCAATATGACTTACATGGCAGTGCCACCAGTAAGTGGTACTATCATTACTATCTTTTGGCATGAAAATGTGTATCACTACGATCGAGATTCAATAAACCATTCAGGTTCAATACTAATCTTGATGGTAGAGGGAGTGTGCGATGTTTGATCACATCAAACTTGGAAACACTTCCAACACATATCGTCAGCTCACCTTTAGCTAGTCTCCTTTTATTTCGTAGCTTTTATTTCGAGTTACTAACACTTAGCAACCGAACTGGTATCTAATACCCTGGTGCTACTAGGAGTACTAGCAAAGTACACATTAACATAATGTATATCCAATATACTTCTATCGACCTTGCCAGCCTTCTAATCTACCAAGTATCTAGGGTAATTCTGCTCTAGTGGTTGTTCCCCTTATTACAGAAGCACTTAGTCTCGGGTTTGGGTTTTACCTTGGGTTTCTTCACTAGAGCAGCAGCTGATTTGCCGTTTCATGAAGTATCCCTTCTTGCCCTTGCCCTTCTTGAAACTAGTGGTTTCACCAACCATCAACAATTGATGCTCCTTCTTGATTTCTACTTTCGCGGTGTCAAACATCGCGAATACCTCAAGGATCATCATATCTATCCCTGATATGTTATAGTTCATCACGAAGCTCTAACAGCTTGGTGGCAATGACTTTGGAGAACCATCACTGTCTTATCTGGAAGATCAACTCCCACTCGATTCAAGTGATTGTCGCACTCAGACAATCTGAGCACAAGCTCAACGATTGAGCTTTTCTCCCTTAGTTTGCAGGTTAAGAAAGTCATCGGAGGTCTTATACCTCTTGACATGGGCACGAGCCTGAAATCCCAATTTCAGCCCTCAAAACATCTCATATGTTTCGTGATGTTTCAAAAACGTCTTTGGTGCCTCAACTCTAAACCGTTTAACTGAACTATCACGTAGTTATCAAAACGTGTATGTCAGATGTTCGCAACAACCACAGACAACGTTCGAGGTTCAGCACACTGAGCGGTGCATTAAGGACATAAGCCTTCTATGAAGCAATGAGGACAATCCTCAGTTTATGGACCTAGTCCGCATAATTGCTACTATCAACTTTCAACTAATTTTTCTCTAGGAACATATCTAAACAGTAGAACTATAGCGTGAGCTACGACATAATTTGCAAAAACCTTTTGACTATGTTCAGGATAATTAAGTTCATCTTATGAACTCCCACTCAGATAGACATCCCTCTAGTCATCTAAGTGATTACATGATCCGAGTCAAACTAGGCCGTGTCCGATCATCACGTGAGACGGACTAGTCATCATCGGTGAACATCTTCATGTTGATCGTATCTTCTATACGACTCATGTTCGACCTTTCGGTCTCCGTGTTCCGAGGCCATGTCTGTACATGCTAGGCTCGTCAAGTTAACCCTAAGTGTTTTGCATGTGTTTCGAGGCCATGTCTGTACATGCTAGGCTCGTCAACACCCGTTGTATTTGAACGTCTGAATAAAACACCCGATCATCACGTGATGTTTTGAAACAGCGAACTGTCGCAACGGTGCACAGTTAGGGGAGAACACTTCTTGAAATTGTTGTAAGGGATCATCTTATTTACTACCGTCGTTCTAAGCAAATAAGATGTATAAACATGATAAACATCACATGCAATCAAATAGTGACATGATATGGCCATTATCACTTTGCTCCTTTTGATCTCCATCTTCGGGGCTCCATGATCATCATCGTCACCGGCATGACACCATGATCTCCATCATCATGATCTCCATCATCGTGTCTTCATGAAGTTGCCTCGCCAACTATTACTTCTACTACTATGGCTAACGGTTAGCAATAAAGTAAAGTAATTACATGACGTTTAAGTTGACACGCAGGTCACAAATAAATAAAGACAACTCCTATGGCTCCTGTCGGTTGTCATACTCATCGACATGCAAGTCGTGATTCCTATTACAAGAACATGATCAATCTCATACATCACATATATCATTCATTGCATCCTTTGGCCATATCACATCACATAGCATACCCTGCAAAAACAAGTTAGACGTCCTCTAATTGTTGTTTGCATGTTTTACGTGGCTGCTATGGGTTTCTAGCAAGAACGTTTCTTACCTACGCATGAACCACAACGTGATATGCCAATTGCTATTTACCCTTCATAAGGACCATTTTCATCGAATCCGATCCGACTAAAGTGGGAGAGACAGACACCCGCCAGCCACCTTATGCAACTAGTGCATGTTTGTCGGTGGAACCGGTCTCACGTAAGCGTACGTGTAAGGTTGGTCCGGGCCGCTTCATCCCACGATGCCGCCGAATCAAGATAAGACTAGTAACGGCAAGCATATTGAACAATATCGACGCCCACAACTACTTTGTGTTCTACTCGTGCAAAGAATCTACGCAATAGACCTAGCTCATGATGCCACTGTTGGGGAACGTAGCAGAAATTCAAAAAATTTCCTACGAAACACCAAGATCTATCTATGGAGAGACCAGCAACGAGTAGAAAGAGAGTGCATCTACATACCCTTGTAGATCGCTAAGCGGAAGCGTTCAAGTGAACGGGGTTGATGGAGTCGTACTCGTCGTGATTCAGATCACCGATGATCCTAGTGCCGAACGGACGGCACCTCCGCGTTCAACACACGTACAGCTCGACGATGTCTCCCACGCCTTGATCCAGCAAGGAGAGAGGGAGAGGTTGAGGAAGACTCCATCCAGCAGCAGCACAACGGCGTGGTGGTGATGGAGGAGCGTGGCAATCCTGCAGGGCTTCGCCAAGCACCTACGGGAGAGGAGGAGGTGTCACGGGAGGGAGGGAGGCGCCAAGGGCTCAGGTATGGATGCCCTCCCTCCCCTCCACTATATATAGGGGCAGGGGAGAGGGGGGAGGCGCAGCCTTGCCCCCTACTCCAAGAAAGGGGTGCGGCCAAGAGGGGGGGAGGAGTCCATCCTCCCCAAGGCACCTCGGAGGTGCCTTCCCCCTTGAGGACTCTTCCCTCTAGGGTTCCCTAGGCGCATGGGCCTCTTGGGGCTGGTGCCCTTGGCCCATGTAGGCCAAGGCGCACCCCCTACAGCCCATGTGGCCCCCCGGGGCAGGTGGCCCCACCCGGTGGGCCCCCGGGACCCTTCCGGTGGTCCCGGTACAATACCGATGACCCCGAAACTTGTCCCGATGGCCGAAACAGGACTTCCTATATATAAATCTTTACCTCCGGACCATTCCGGAACTCCTCGTGACGTCCGGGATCTCATCCAGGACTCCGAACAACATTCGGTAACCACATACAAACTTCCTTTATAACCCTAGCGTCATCGAACCTTAAGTGTGTAGACCCTACGGGTTCGGGAGACATGTAGTCATGACCGAGATGTTCTCCGGTCAATAACCAACAGCGGGATCTGGATACCCATGTTGGCTCCCACATGTTCCACGATGATCTCATCGGATGAACCACGATGTCAAGGACTCATCAATCCCGTATACAATTCCCTTTGTATAGCGGTATGGTACTTGCCCGAGATTCGATCGTCGGTATACCGATACCTTGTTCAATCTCGTTACCAGCAAGTCTCTTTACTCGTTCCGTAACACATCATCCCGTGATCAACCCCTTGGTCACATTGTGCACATTATGATGATGTCCTACCGAGTGGGCCCAGAGATACCTCTCCATTTACACGGAGTGACAAAATCCCAATCTCGATTCGTGCCAACCCAACAGACACTTTCAGAGATACCCGTAGTGTACCTTTATAGCCACCCAGTTACGTTGTGACGTTTGGCACACCCAAAGCACTCCTACGGTATCCGGGAGTTGCACAATCTCATGGTCTAAGGAAATGATACTTGACATTAGAAAAGCTTTAGCATACGAACTACATGATCTTGTGCTAGGCTTAGGATTGGGTCTTGTCCATCACATCATTCTCCTAATGATGTGATCCCGTTATCAACGACATCCAATGTCCATGGTCAGGAAACCGTAACCATCTATTGATTAACGAGCTAGTCAACTAGAGGCTTACTAGGGACATGGTGTTGTCTATGTATCCACACATGTATCTGAGTTTCCTATCAATACAATTCTAGCATGGATAATAAACAATTATCATGAACAAGGAAATATAATAATAATCAATTTATTATTGCCTCTAGGGCATATTTCCAACATTTGGGACTAAAGAAACAAGACCCTAAGGGAGAGGCCTTTGGGACTTTTTCCAATAGTTGCCCCTGCCCTGCATCGCACCTTATCTCTGTTAGTTCATTACTAGGGGTAACATGGTCTTTTAGCATGTCATTTAATAACCTCTAGTCCATGTTTAGCCCCTAGAACCAAACATGTAGGGACTAGGGACTTTTTAGTTGGGACTAAAAAAGTCCTAGGACTTTTTAACCAAACAAGGCCTTAGATTAACAATAGCTAAAGAGTTGTACGGGACAGTGAACGCACCGACACCATGTGCATCTACCAATGTATAAAGGGGTGATGCACAGTCTGTTGCAACAAAGAACAAACGACTAAGGAGCATATTTGTGTTGGTCCCAGTTTGTTATCTTTAGAAACCTTTCCCTATGTGAGGGCAGCAAATCTAGTCCTGCTCAAACTCTACAGCCTTGTACCCCAAAACAGAAAGATCAGTTCGTTATAGATGTGCGTACTGCGTTTGTCATTGTTTTCCCTTTTCGACCAACGTAGGTGCTAGATAGCTAGTCTGTACTGCTTTCCCCCTTCCTTTCCTCTTTCAACCACATCCTAGATTCATGCTATACAACTTTCCCCACTACTTTCCTGTTTGATCCAACACCTAGATTCAAGTGCAGAAGCGGAATACCATAAGTTTCTCGGGGTGTGGCTCAGTGGGTGGCCGGAGGCCGATCTGCCCACACTATGTACAACAGTGAGGAAGAAGGGGTCGGAAGCCCTCCCGCGCTGCCGCTGGGTGAAAGAGAACAATTGCGCCGGTAGTGGATTCCCTCCCTCGTCGACGGTGACAATGTTAAGCCTCCTTCCCTTCCCGGCGGACGGATCCTGCCGGCTCTTTGACCAGCAGTGAGGGAGGAGAGAGAGAGAGAAGCCAACAAAGTCTTGTTTAGATCTAGAGAGGGTGAGAGAGTGTGAAGAGAGCAACTACAAGCGCTGAGGCTCCAACGTGTATATATATAGTGGAGAGAGTGTGTGAAGAGAGCAAACCCTAGAAAAGAAGCGCCGAGGCTGCAACGTATATAGATGGAGTGGTTTTCTTTTTGTCTCCCTAAAAATCATTTTAAATTGTGCACAAACCGAACTCTTTATTTAATGTAGTGAAGACAAATACTAGGGGCAATGCTAATACGTGAAGAAAATTTAACGCTCGAAAGAGTCAACTCACAATTAACGGTGCACGCCTCCTGGTTGCGCTTACTAGCGTTCACGTGTGGTACACGACCCTCCGAAGTGAACAACAACTGAACCACACATGATCAAAATATCGGAAAGGTGGATTGCACCATCCTCCAATTTTAAATATTTTGGGCACTTGTATTTGGCCTAAGTCAGTGTGCCACCGTATGTACTAAGGGTTACAACGGGTGCCAAGAAACTAGGGCTTACTGAGAGAAATTGCCATGTCGTTTATTTGTAGGGTCACTTGCAAACTGTGAAGCTCTATTCTCCTCTTATTTAGTGGATCAGGCAATCTTTTGCCTCCTTTTAAAAAAACAAGAAATTCAATTTTACTTATTTAGTTTGTACACTTTGCTCTCTTCCAATAATTTTGGGCACTTGTATTCGACCTAAGTCAGTGTGCCACCGTATCTCGTAGTACTCCCTCCGTCTAGGTGTAAGTCACGTTAGAAGGTGCGGCGGGACCAAGGTGCAAGCAGATTGGAGGAGAATGAGAAACTTGACCGGTCCTTCCTCCAATCAAAGCCCTGATTTCTGTCTCTAAACGCAAAAATTAATCACAACAATTAAGAGATGCCGTTTTAGCTACCATGCAGGGCCACGTATTAACTCGCATGCAAACCAACTTTGATTCCTTGACTGATCAACGCGTAGTTGCGCTCCATGCATTGGGTTTCAGGGGGAGATAACAAGGCAAAATAAGTAACAACGCTCACTAGCAACGAGGCTAGGAGGGGATTGAGATGCGAAGTTAATGGACGACGCCTAAACATTTCGGGAATATCTAATTTTCGTAAGATGACTTAACACCTAGACGGAGGGAGTACTACTCCTCAGTCCAGGTTTGATGGAATATTCGTCACCTCTTCTCTTCTTGTACGTACTCCATTTATGTCACTTCATGTGGCTTCCCACTCGCACGGTATTCCTACTCTATGAACCTATGTGTGCGCGCGTGCGCGTGTGTGTTTTAACAGCGTGTGTGCGTTAGAGAGAGCGACACATCGACCTACTCCTACAGAGAGATGGTGTGTAGTGTACGATTTAGCCGTGAGAGTCAGTGCATCCTCTCGTTTTCGAGTGTCCGGTCGGGACAGCTACCATGCCCGCTCCTGACCAGCCTGGCCCACCCAAAGCCCCTCCATCACCCGCGCGTGCTTGCCGCCCGAAACGGTCAGCACCGCTCAAGAGAATCGGTGCCGCATTCATGCCCGGGCAGAGCGGACACGACCTCTCACTGGTGCCTGCATTGAAGGGAGAAGCGGATTCAAGAGGGATGGTTGCTTCATCCATCCAAATTACTGCTGGGTCTATGTGATTTGACGGCTCATTGATCATTATTACTGGGGTGGTACGACTGTTGGGTGTCCCATGTTTCGGTGAAAGGTGGTAGATTACAATTTTCTCCATTCCTACAATGGAGGAGTGCGAAAGCAGTGAAAACACGCAAGATCAGTGATTCCATGGCCCACCTCACACTATCATCATATTTTCTAGACACCGTGCGACACCTAACCCTTTACATAGTAGTATAGTACGTACTATAATTTCTCAGCGAGATACATTTGTACAATGCTATGAAGCTTCCAGCTTCTGTTTCATGTATCTTGTGTCCAAGGTTGCCCCGTTGCAACATTTCATCAAATACAAAGGAGACTAACATGCATGCTATTGCATCTCAATGACTGACAGATCATAGCCAATATGTACTCCCTCCATTCCAAAATAAGTGTCTCAACTTTATACAAACTTTAGTACAAAGTTGTACTACTACTAAAGTTGACACTTATTTTGGAACAGAGACAACTAAAGAAAAAAACAATCCATGCAGTCCCTAGCCCTTGAACCCTAAACCCTAACCAGACTTTAATTTGCTGGCGACGTTGAACCTTCCGAAGAAATGAAGTTTATTGCAACCCTTTAACCATCGGATCATTTTGTGCAGTTTCACTAAAATTGAGATGAGCATCCCTGTGGCAAAGAAATTGAAGAAGCGTGATTAGAATAAGATTACTGGGACTAGTTTATGAGACATAAACTCATCACAAATACAGTAGAAGCTAGTATAGGTACGTGCAAGGCAAAGAAGTAGAGAAATATCCACATGGAGCGATGTGGGCAACTGGGGCAGTGGTGCAAGCCGGCTATAAAGGAAGTTGTACCCAAGGGATGTCTGGACGTGCTACCTCTTGAGCATGCGTTGGTTTTCCCTTGAAGAGGAAAGGGTGATGTAGCAAAGTAGCGTAAGTATTTCCCTCGGTTTTTGAGAACCAAGGTATCAATCCAGTAGGAGGCTACACTCAAATCCCTCATACCTGCACAAACAAATAAGAACCTTGCAACCAACGCAATAAAGGGGTTGTCAATCCCTTCACGGCCACTTGCAAAAGTGAGATCTGATAGATTAGAAAGTAAAGATTGCAAAATAAAATAGATCGGAAACTTATATGATGGAAAATAGACCCCGGGGCCATAGGTTTCACTAGTGGCTTCTCTCAAGATAGCATAAGTATTACGGTGGGTGAACAAATTACTGCCGAGCAATTGATAGAAAAGTGCATAGTTATGAGAATATCTAGGCATGATCATGTATATAAGCATCACGTCCGCGACAAGTAGATGGAAACGATTCTGCATCTACTACTATTACTCCACACATCGACCGCTATCCAGCATGCATCTAGAGTATTAAGTTCATAAGAACAGAGTAACGCATTAGGCAAGATGACATGATGTATAGGGATAAACTCAATCAATATGATATAAAAGCCATCTTTTTATCCTCGATGGCAACATTACAATATGTGCCTTGCTGCCCCTGCTGTCACTAGGAAAGGACACCACAAGATTGAACCCAAAGCTAAGCACTTCTCCCATTGCAAGAAAGATCAATCTAGTAGGCCAAACCGAACTGATAATTGGAAGAGACTTGCAAAGATAACAAATCATACATAAAATAATTCAGAGGAGATTCAAATATTGTTCATAGATAATCTTAATCATAAACCCACAATTCATCGGATCTCGACAAACACACGGCAAAAAGAATTACATCGAATATATCTCCAAGAAGATCGAGGAGAACTTTGTATTGAGATCCAAAGAGAGAGAAGAAGCCATGTAGCTAATAACTATGGACCCGAAGGTCTGAGGTAAACTACTCACACTTCATCGGAGAGGCTATGGCGTTGATGTAGAAGCCCTCCATGATCGATTGCCCCTCCAGCGGAGTGCCGAAAAAGGCCCCAAGATGGGATCTCACGGGTACATAAGGTTGCGGCGGTGGAAATAGGGTTTCATGGCGCTCTCGGATGTTTTTAGGGTATATGAGTATATATAGGCGAAAGAAGTCGGTCAGGGGAGCCACGAGGGGCCCACAAGGGTGGGGGGTGCGCCTACCCCCCTGGGCATGCCTCCCTGCCTCGTGGCCGCCTCGTTGCTTCCTTGACGTCCATTCCAAGTCTCTTGGATTGCTTTTCTTCCAAAAACGACTCTCCCGAAGGTTTCAATCCATTTGGACTCCGTTTGATATTCCTTTTCTTCGAAACACTGAAATAGGCAAAAAGCAGCAATTTGGACTGGGCCTCCGGTTAATAGGTTAGTCCCAAAAATAGTATAAAAGTGTATAATAAATCCCATTAAACATCCCAAACAGATAATATAATAGCACGGAACAATCAAAAATTATGGATACGTTGGAGACGTATCAAGCACCCCCAAGCTTAATTCCTGCTTGTCCTCGAGTAGGTAAGTGATAAAAACAGAATTTTTGATGTGGAATGCTACGTAGCATAATTCTCAATGCAATTTTCTTTATTGTGGCATGAATGTTTAGATCCTAAAGATTCAAGACAAAAGTTTAATATTGACATAAGAGTAATAATACTTCAAGCATACTAACAAAGTAATCATGTCTTCTCAAAATAACATGGCCAAAGAAAGTTATCCCTACAAAATAATATAGTCTGGGTATGCTCTATCTTCATCACACAAAATATTTAAATCATGCACAACCCCGGTTTCAACCAAGCAATTGTTTCATACTTTAGTATTCTCAAACTTTTTCAATCTTCACGCAATACATGAGCGTGAGCCATGGACATAGCACTATAGGTGGAATAGGATGGTGGTTGCGGAGAAGACAAAAAAAGAGAAGATATTCTCACATCAACTAGGCGTATCAACAGGCTATGGAGATGCCCATCAATAGATATCAATGTGAGTGAATAGGTATTGACATGCAACAGATGCACTAGAGCTATAAGTGTATGAAAGCTCATCAAAAGAAACTAAGTGGGTGTGCATCCAACTTGCTTGCTCACAAAGACCTAGGGTAATTTGAGGAAGCCCATCATTGGACTATACAAGCCAAGTCATATAATGAAAAAATCCCACTAGCATATGAAGGTGACAACATAGGAGACTCTCTTTTATGAAGATCATGGTGCTACTTTGAAGCACAAATGTGGTAAAAGGATAGTAACATTGTCCCTTCTCTCTTTCTCTCTCATTTTTTTGGTGGGCTTCTTTGGCCTCTTTTTTTTATTTGGGCTTCTTTGGCCTCTTTTATTTTTCATAAAGTCCAGAGACTCATCCCAACTTGTGAGGGAATCGTTGCTTCCATCATCCTTTCCTCACATGGGACAATGCTCTAATAATGAAGATCATCACACGTTTATCTACTTGATCCAGTAGGAGGCTACACTCAAATCCCTCGTACCTGCACAAACAAATAAGAACCTTGCAACCAATGCGATAAAGGGGTTGTCAATCCCTTCACGACCACTTGCAAAAGTGAGATCCGATAAAGATAATAAGATAAATATTTTTGGTATTTTTATGATATAGATTGGAAAGTAAAGATTGCAAAATAAAATAGATCAGAAACTTATATGATGGAAAATAGACCCGGGGGACATAGGTTTCACTAGTGGCTTCTCTAAGGATAGCATAAGTATTATAGTGGGTGAACAAATTACTGCCGAGCAATTGATAGAAAAGTACATAGTTATGAGAATATCTAGGCATGATCATGTATATAGGCATCACGTTCGCGACAAGTAGATCGAAACGATTCTGCATCTACTACTTTACTCCACACATCGACCGCTATCCAGCATGCATCTAGAGTATTAAGTTCATAAGAATAGAGTAACGCATTAGGCAATATGACATGATGTAGAGGGATAAACTCAAGCAATATGATATAAACCCCATCTTTTTATCCTCGATGGCAACAATACAATACATGCCTTGCTGCCCCTGCTATCACTGGGAAAGGACACTGCAAGATTGAACCCAAAGCTAAGCACTTCTCCCATTGCAAGAAAGACCAATCTAGTAGGCCAAACCAAACTGATAATTCTAAGAGACTTGCAAAGATAACAAATCATACATAAAATAATTCAGAGGAGATTCAAATATTGTTCATAGATAATCTTAATCATAAACCCACAATTCATCGGATCTCGACAAACACACCGCAAAAAGAATTACATCGAATAGATCTCCAAGAAGATCAAGGAGAACTTTGTATTGAGATCAAAAGAGAGAGAATAATCCATCTAGCTAATAACTATGGACCCGAAGGTCTGAGTAAACTACTCACACTTCATCGGAGAGGCTATGGTGTTGATGTAGAAGCCCTCCGTGATCGATTCCCCCTCCGGCGGAGCGCCGGAAAAGGCCCCAAGATGGGATCTCACGGGTACAAAAGGTTCCGATGGTGGAAATAGGGTTTCCTGGCGCTCTCGATGTTTTCATGGTATATGAGTATATATATAGGCGAAAGAAGTCGGACAGGGGAGCCATGAGGGGCCCACGAGGGTGGTGGACCGGCGGTGGGGAGTTGTTTTGGGGCGGCGAGGTGGCGCAAGGGCCGGCGGTTCGGCCGGTGGTGGCTGGCGGCTCAGGGGGGTGCTGGTTGAAGATGAACTGCAGGCCTTCCCTAAACTGCATGTGAAGTGCCTCTCTACTACCATTGCGTTCAGTTTCGACAGTAACATTCAGATTCCACAGTAAATTTCAGTTTCGACAGTTAAGTTCAGAGTCAACAGTTTTTACCTCATCTATTGTAGTCAGGTGGTTTTTAGTGATGTAAATTTTACGAGCATAATTGGTTTGGTGCCAGAAATAGGCATGACAATGTAGCGACCCGACCTCGGACGGTCAAGTCTCTGTGCTTAATTGCCATCCCTGGATCGGTACGCTGACACACACAGTACTCGAGGATTTATAACAGAGGTAAATCACATGTATAAAGTAACGTAAAAACTATTACCTCAATCTATAAAATGGAAGAAACAACAAGGTTGTAGATTCCCATCAACACCAACGACAAAGTTGAGTGTAGAAATCATAACCCTAATGTATCACTTACTCGTCATAAGATTCCTGCAACATGAGACGTTGCAGCCATGTCGGTCAATACATTGAATGTACTGGCAAATTCACACCATAGGATAACAATGAATAAAAGCTATCACTACCTGCATATTTGGCTGGTGGAGGCTCAAGGTTTAATTTTGCATAAAGCCAATTTTTCCCTAAAACAAAGGAATATATTTTATTTAACTACCAAGTTGGTTGAAAATATTGAGAAGGTTCCTCCAACTCAAACCCAAAGTAATAATTATAACCCAACAATTTCATTAAATAAAGTGATGAGATCAAATCAATAATTCAAGTACCAGATACTCAAGATGTCCATAACCGGGGACACGGCTAACCATGATCAGATTGTACACTCTGTGGAGGTTTACGCACTTTTCCCCACAAGACTCAATCTCCTCCGTTGGATTTTTCGCACTACAGGGTGTTTGAGAAACGGATGACCGAGACACAGTCTTTCAAAAACATTAACCCTTTACTCTGGATGGACAGTTACACCTACTTTCCCCTACACTTGCTAGCCCACCACTAAAAGAGGTCATGCAACCTACTCAACTATGCTAGAGGCCATAGGCTGCACACGGAAGTTTCTGGCATGAATAATCTTATGATCCCTTTGAGCCTGGGTGGCATTCCATAGGGTGATCATACAGGTACTCCGGTATCCCCTTGGGCAAGCACTGGGTTCTCTAGGTGCCCGGGCAAACCACTGGGTGCTCCAGGTTGCCCCAACCAATCCACGCATATGTGTATTAAAGTAGGCACCTTAAGTTTCCCTTAGTTAACAATATCTCTCTCATCTTTCATGAATTCTCTCAAACCAAACCACGTCTACGAGCATAGCAAAGTAGTATAAGCATAACGTAGTAACACCCAAGGGTTTGAATATAAGACAATAGGTTCCTACCTCAACAACTACTTCCCAATACCCACATGTTACCAATCCTACTCATGCAATGTTTGAGGGTAAAACTAATGCACAAAAACTGGGTATAGGAAAATATGATCAAAGTGTGAACTTGCCTTGTATTGTTGATGAAGATGATTCGCACTCATAATTCCTGATAGTTCTATTCGTCACACTCCGTTCAATCTATCGAGAGCAAGCAATTGCATACATAAGCACTCAAGCATAAAATTCGAATAAAAGATCTCAGAAAACTTCGAAAACCAACAATTAACTCTTGCAATAGAAAACAATTTCTAACAGTACCAAAATTGGGTGGATTTGGCCTTATCAGAAATTTTAGGTCAAGAGATCTTCGATTTGCAAAAAGAATCAACTAAAACAAAGTTGCGAAACTCAAGAAACAGACGAAACAAAAGATCAAATACTAATCTGAACTAAACTCAAATTTTTAAATTGTCAAAAGCATATTTAAATTGGTTTACTAGATAGAGGGGATCGTTACGAAGATTTAGGCATTGGTTTCATCGAAAACGGAGGTATGGATAAAAAGATATTATTAGAAGAAAATTTATGTATGAATCTGAACAAATTTCGAAATTTGAAAGTTGCAAAAGGTTTATTTGATAGATCCACTAGATAGGTGGAATCAAGAAAAAAAATTGGCGTTGGTTTTGTCTAATTTGGATGAACAAGTAAAAAGTCATGGCTATTTGAAAAATCAGGGTCAACCTGTTTTACGAAAGAAAGGGCTATGGCTAAAAGAATTCTAGTTTTAAAATGTAAATACAGTGACTAATTTATAAATCTAATTATTCTACAGTACACTAGTCTAAAAATAATAAGCTATGGAAGTATATAGAAAAATACGAATACGAAGAAAGATAACTATTAGATAGAGAAAAGACGACTGCAGGTACAGTAGACGATTTCCAGAATTCCCGACGAATAGAAGAAACAATATTTATTTTTGGAAACTACTCAAACCAAAATATTGATTTAACTCGAATCAGATGATTTTTGCAGGCTCTATTGGTCTATATTTAAAGGTAGAAGAGAGACATAGGGGTCAAAGGCTAGTCAATGTGGGACTAAACATATATATAGGCAGATGAAAGTGAAAAAATCATGCGCATGGGCTAAGAGTATGGCCCGGCCGCGCGCGTACACTGCACGGCAGTTTTTTTATAAATATTTTTCTTCCTGAAATTTAATTTTGGAAGAAAAAAAGAATAAAAAAATTGTAAACGTTAACAAAAATAAAAAGAGAAAAAGGAAAATATGGGCTGGCCTGTCTACTATGCTGCGCATGTGGGCGACAAATAATTATGAGCCGCATGCACAGTTTCTTTCTAAATAAAAACAGAAAAGGTAAACCAAAAAAATAATAGATATTAAAATATACAATTTCCATTGGCATAATATATATCAAAGTTTTCAGAAAAAGATTTTCTACAACATGAACATTTTTCTAGCATCAAATAAAATCCTCAGAAATTTAAATAAAGCAAAGAGTGCTACTGTTTTAATAAAATCCAATAAAAATCATTTTAAAAAATACCAAAATGATTTCGAATTTTTCTCTCCAATTTTTTACTGTAGGGAATCATTTTACCCTATTTTGCATATATTTTATTTTTGGAGAAAAATAATTTGAATAAAACCCAAATAACTCCAAATTGAAAATAATTTCAAACGGACTTTAAATTTGAACTCTTTGAAACTTCCAAGTCATATTTCATATGTTTTGAAGAAGTCATTTTATCTTCTCTCATGAAAATCATTGAGTTGCTTAAAGTTTCTGAATTTGAAATAGTTCCAAATGGAATTCAAATCACCCTTTTCATTTATTTAAATGGAAGAAGTCATGTCATCTTCTCTCTAGGGTTTTGTATTTGAAAAGAATTTGAATTCATGGAGATCATAAATGCAAGGTGAAAGTTTGGGAAAGTCATTTCATTCCCTCTCATTTAACTTTCAAAAAGATTTAAATTTCACTCAATTACACACAAGCAACCACACCACAATCAAATAATCAATCAAAACTATTTATTTAATATAACATTCCAAAATTTAGAATTTTGGGATGTTACAAACCTACCACCCTTAAAATGAATCTCGTCCTCGAGATTCAGAGAGGCTAGAAAGAAATAGTTTTGGGTCGGGGTCTTCAAAATCCATCGATCATCACACGGGGTCTGGGGTGCTACCACCCTTGGAAGCATTGTTACGGTTCCATCAATGCTCATATATTCCGTCCTTATTCTTGATAGTGTCGATCTTTTCAGATTCTCAGGGAAATTCCTTCTCTGGGCTCTTCCGGTAGTGGCATAACCTTTTCCCTCGATTCTTGTGTCCATTTCATCTTGGAATGGTACCTCTATGACTGGCCTTCTTAGCTGACGGGTCTGGCGCCAATACTAAACTACTATCGATATCTCATGGTGGTCAACAATTTATGGTTTTCTCCTGCAGGAAATGGGTCTGGGCTTCATTCTCACTGTATATCCTACGATTGGCAATAGCTGCCTTGTACAAGGGGAATAATTGTCATACATTCTAAGGTTCAAACAAGGTTTAATATCGATGTCTCTCTACTATGGGTAAGTCACTCAGATTTACCATCCCATATAGCAAGACGAATAATAAGAGTAAGTCGACATGGTGATCAATCCATTCCGCACCCAAATCATTACCTTGTATATGATTCAGCGAATCTCGCAATCTAACACTCGGTCATCCTCACAAGCATTGTAGAATTTCTCTTGTCGACGAACCAAGTTCAGATAAATCCATTGATTCTGCAAGCCAAACAAACATCTATTGTTCCTTCACAACTATCAGGTTTTGCGTTGCACCTACAAAATCGTCGGTTGATAAAGGCCTATCCTCTTCCAGGGTTTTTCCTTCAGCAAGAGTGTGCTTGCTTCTTGGTAGTTCCCGGGGCTTGTGGGTTATGGCCCATCTCATCACTTGTAAACCTTGAACTCATCCTCGGGGCAACTGATCATTATTCCAACCTCCACCTTCCTAGCATTCTTAAATCCGTCCAATGGTACTGTCTCCCTTCCTTCTATTTGTACCAAACAAGACGTGATTACTCAGACTCATCATGGATTTACAGTTGCTCCAACATTATACCTCCTTTATATCAAACAGTACTTCATCCCTTCATACTCTTGGGGTATTCCCACTTATTGAGATAAAACTCATACTTATTTTGTCCGAAGTCCACTTCGTGGAATATCATTATCTTTTCCAGGCGTCAAGGGTCCTCACAGGGTACTACCACCCTTGAAATGCACAGATTCCTCCATATACCATATTTCTCATATCCTTGAAAATGGTCAAATTCTTTCTTCATAGAGTAACTACTCATAAAATCCAAATCAGTACCAATGATGCTAACTTTATTATTACAATCTCCTGCATTTCCATTACATGCCTCAACTCAACACCTCAATGTAAAAGAATTGTTCCCACTACTACTACTATATTTCTCAACACAACTATTTAGCACAAGCTTCCTTCTCTTTAGGACAATCTATGGCAAAGTGTCCTGCTTTATTACAGCGGTAACATACTACTTCTAACAAGTCTCGAGGTTTCCTCGTGACTACAAAGCCTCCTTGGGTCCTTGGCTTACTTTTTGGGCAACCGTTGAAGTAGTGCCCTGACTCCTTGCACCTGAAACAGGTGATATGACTCAAGTCATTGTTGGTATCCAATCTACTTCTCTTCCTGGACTTTTTCGTTCCAATCAGGGCTTCTATTTCCTGTGGGTCATACTCTACTTCCTATGTCGGGAATTCTACTAGATCCCCATTCATACAATTCTAGGAGATGTATCCTTCTTCTCCACATGAATAGCATGACTTCGTGCAGGGTTTAATTGGGTCTTCTTCGGGTGTGTCCTCCACCTCTTCCTTCATCACAAGTTCTTCTAAAATTTCCATGAGGGCTCCTTTCATTGCTTCTTTCTTCTGCTGGATGGTTCTTTGTACCATGGGGTAAACGTGACACTGAGCAGGGTAGTGGGTAGTTGCTACGTCTTGAGCTTGCGTTGGTTTTCCTTGAAGAGGAAAGGGTGATGCAGCAAAGTAGCGTAAGTATTTCCCTCAGTTTTTGAGAACCAAGGTATCAATCCAGTAGGAGGCTCCTCAAAAGTCCCACGCACCTCCACAAACAAACAAAGAACTCGCAACCAACGCAATAAAGGGGTTGTCAATCCCTTCACGGCCACTTGCGAAAGTGAGATCTAATAAAGATAGTAAGATAAGATAAATATATTTTTGGTATTTGTAATATAGATGCAAACAGTAAAGATGCAAATAAAAGTACTCCCTCTGTTCCTAAATATTTGTCTTTCTAGAGATTTCAACAAGTGACTCCATACGGAGCAAAATGAGTGAATCTACACTCTAAAATATGTCTATATACATCTGTATGTGATAGTCCATTGAAATCTCTAAAAAGACAAATATTTTGAAATGGAGGGACTAGATTGGAAGCAAATATGATAAGACATAGACCCGGGGGCCATAGGTTTCACTAGTAGCTTATCTCAAGATAGCATAAGTATTACGGTGGGTGAACAAATTACTGTTGAGCAATTGATAGAAAATCGAATAATTATGAGATTATCTAGGCATGATCATGTATATAGGCATCACGTCCGCAACAAGTAGACCGACTCCTGCCTCCATCTACTACTATTACTCCACACATCGACCGACTCCTGCCTGCATCTAGAGTATTAAGTTCATAAGAATAGAGTAACGCCTTAAGCAAGATGACATGATGTAGAGGGATAAACTCAAGCAATATGATATAAACCCCATCTTGTTATCCTCGATGGCAACAATACAATATGTGCCTTGCAACCCTTTCTGTCATTGGGTAAGGACACCGCAAGATTGAACCCAAAGCTAAGCACTTATCCCATGGCAAGAAAGATCAATCTAGTAGGCCAAACCAAACTGATAATTCGAAGAGACTTGCAAAGATAACTCAATCATACATAAAAGAATCCAGAGAAGATTCAAATATTATTCATAGGTAAACTTGATCATAAACCCACAATTCATCGGATCTCGACAAACACACCGCAAAAAGAGTTTACATCGAATAGATCTCCACAAGAGAGGGGGAGAACATTGTATTGAGATCCAAAAAGAGAGAAGAAGCCATCTAGCTAATAACTATGGACCCGTAGGTCTGAGGTAAACTACTCACAACTCATCGGAGGGGCTATGGTGTTGATGTAGAAGCCCTCCATGGTCGATTCCCCCTCCGGCAGAACACCGACGAAGCTCCAAGATGGGATCTCGCGGATACAGAAGGTTACGGTGGTGGAAATTGTGTTTCGTCTGCCCCTGGATGTTTTCGGGGTACGTAGGCTTATATAAGAAGAAGAAGTATGTCGGTGGACGCCCGAGGGGCCCACGAGACAGGGGGCGCGCCCTATAGGGGGGGCGCCCTCCTATCTCGTGGAGTCCTCGGCTGCTTCTTGACTTGCACTCCAAGTCCTCTGGATCACGTTCGTTCCAAAAATCACGCTCCCGAAGGTTTCATTCTGTTTGGACTCCGTTTGATATTCCTTTTCTTCGAAATACTGAAATAGGCAAAAAAACAGCAATACGGGCTGGGCCTCCGGTTACTAGGTTAGTCCCAAAAATGATATAAATGTGTAAAATAAAGCCCATAAACATCCAAAAGGGGTAATATAATAGCATGGAACAATAAAAAATTATAGATACGTTGGAGACGTATCAAGCATCCCCAAGCTTAATTCATGCTTGTCCTCGAGTAGGTAAATGATAAAAAAGAAATTTTTGATGTGGAATGCTACCTAGCATAATTCTCAATGTAATTTTCTTTATTGTGGCATGAATGTTCAGATGCAAATGACACAAAATAAAGGTTCATATTAACATGAAAGTGGTGATACTTTAAGCATACTAATCAAAGTAATCATGTCTTCTCAAAATAACATGGCCAAAGAAAGTTATCCCTACAAAATCATATAGTATGGTTGTTTCTCTATCTTCATCACACAAAATATTTAATCATGCACAACCCCGATGACAAGCCAAGCAATTGTTTCATACTTTAATAATCTCAAACTCTTTCAACTTTCACGCAATACATGAGCGTGAGCCATGGATATAGCACTATATGTGGGATAGAATGGTGGTTGTGGAGAAGACAAAAAAGGAGAAGATAGTCTCACATCAACTAGGCGTATCAACGGGCTATGGAGATGCCCATTAATAGATATCAATGTGAGTGAGTAGGGATTGCCATGCAACGGATGCACTAGAGCTATAAATATATGAAGGCTCAACAAAAGAAACTAAGTGGGTGTGCATCCAACTTGCTTGCTCACGAAGACCTAGGGCATTTTGAGGAAGCCCATCATTGGAATATACAAGCCAAGTTCTATAATGAAAAATTCCCACTAGTATATGGAAGTGACAACATATGAGACTCTCTAACATGAAGATCATGGTGCTACTTTGAAGCACAAGTGTGGAAAAAGAGATAGCAGCATTGTCCCTTCTCTCTTTTTCTCTCATTTTATTTTTTTCCTTTTTTCTCTCTTTTTTCTTTCTTTTTTTTTCTTTGGGCTTTTTTTTTTCTTTTTGGCCTTTCTCCTTTTCTCTTTTTTCCTTTTTTTTTAAAGTCCGAAGTCTCATCCCGACTTGTGGGGGAATCATACTCTTCATCATCCTTTCCTCACTGGACAATGCTCTAATAATGAAGATCATCACACTTTTATGGATTTACAACTCAAGAATTACAACTCAAAGCTAGAACAAGATATGACTCTATATGAATGCCTCCGGCGGTGTACCGGGATATGCAATGAATCAAGAGCGAGATGTATGAAAATTATGAAGGTGGCCTTGCCACAAATACAATGTCAACTACATGATCATGCAAAGAGAAATATGACAAAAGTAATGCGTGTCATATGAACGGAACGGTGGAAAGTTGCATGGCAATATATCTCGGAATGGCTATGGAAATGCCATTGTAGGTAGGTATGGTGGCTGTTTTGAGGAAGGTATATGGTGGGTGTATGGTACCGGCGAAAGTTGCGCGGCACAAGAGAGGCTAGCAATGGTGGAAAGGTGAGGTGCGTATAATCCATGGACTCAACATTAATCAAAAGAACTCATATACTTGTTGCAAAAATCTACAAGTCATCAAAAACCAAAGCACTACGCGCATGCTCCTAGAGGGATAGATTGGTAGGAAAAGACCTTCGCTCATCCCCGACCGCCACTCATAAGGAAGACACTCAATAAGTAAAGTTGTGCTCCAACTTCATCACAAAGCGGTTCACCATACGTGCATGCTACGGGAATCACAACCCTTAACACAAGTATTTCTCATAATCACCTCAACTAGCATGACTCTAATATCACTACCTCCATATCTCAAAACAATTATCAAGCATCATATTGATCATAGCATCCAATTCACTTTTCTATGATAGTTTTTATTATACCCAACTTGGATGCTCATCATTCTAGGAACAACTTTGTAACCATAGCAAATACCATGCTGTTCTAAAAGACTCTCAAAAAGATATAAGTGAAGCATGAGAGACTAGCAATTTCTTCAAAATTAAGACACCACCGTGCTCTAAAAGATATAAGTGAAGCACTAGAGCGAAAACTATCAAGCTCAAAAGATATAAGTGAAGCACATAGAGTATTCTAGCAAATTCTAATCAAGTAGGCTTCTCCCAAAAGGTGTGTACATCAAGGATGATTGTGGTAAACTAAAAAGCAAAGACTAATATAATACATGACGCTCCAAGCAAAACACATATCATGTGGCGAATAAAAATATAGCTCCAAGTAAAGTTACCAATGAACGAAGACGAAAGAGGGGATGCCTTCCCGGGGCATCCCCAAGCTTAGGCTTTTGGCTATCCTTGAATATATTGGGGTGACTTGGGCATCCCCAAGCTTAGGATCTTGCCACTCCTTATTCCATAGTCCATAAAAGCTTTACCAAAAACTTGAAAACTTCACAACACAAAACTCAACAGGAAATCGTATAAGCTCCGTTAGTGAAAGAAAACAAAACCACCACATAAGGTACTGTATTGAACTCATTCTTTATTTATTTTGGTGTTAAACCTACTGTATTCCAACTTCTCTATGGTTTATAAACTATTTTACTAGCCATAGATGCATCTAAATAAGCAAACAACACACGTAAAACAGAATCTGTCAAAAATAGAACAATCTGTATCAATCTGTAACTAACGCAAACTTATGGAACTCTAAAAATCCTACAAAAATAGGAAGTCCTGGACAATTTGTTTATTTATCATCATAAAAAAGAATCAACGCAAAATCACGTTTCTGTGGTTTAACAAAATTATATTCGTGCGCGCAAAGTTTCTGTTTTTCAGCAGAATCAAATCAACTATCATCATAAGTTATCCTATAGGTTCTACTTGGCACAAACACTAATTAAAAGATAAAAACACATCTAAACAGAAGGTAGATGCAAGATTTATTACTAAACAGGAGCAAAAACAAAAAACATAAAGAAAATTGGGTTGCCTCCCAACTAGCGCTATCGTTTAACGCCCCTAGCTAGGCATAAAAGCGAAGATAGATCTAACTAGTGCCATCTTTGGCACTCAGAGGGGAGGATATTCTTCATATGGCATTCATTCTTCTATTTAAGGTAAGCACATAGCCATTAGTGGAAGAAGTAAGATTAAGCACGTTACGGAAGTTTGCCTCTAAACTAGACTTCATCTCTTTAATAATTTCATTTTGATAAAAGCACAAGAGACTAGTTGATTCCACCTTATCATTCATGGGGTGCCCAAATATGGTTTTCATTTTTTCATAGGTATCTATAGCATCCCCTTCAAGAAAACCTTCTTCAAAGATAGAATCTAAAACTTGTTTGAAAGAAGCGGGCAAGCCAACATAGAAACTTTTTAAGTAAACTTCAATTTCATATTGTGGCACATAGCTAGCCCGAATCCTTAATAACCTATCCCAAGCATCTTTTAAAGACTCATCAAGTAAATAGCGAAAAATTCCAGAGTCATCCTCATCAAAATTATTCAAGCTCTCATTGGTGACCCCGGTGGGTCTTTCTATAGCATCATTATTTATGAGCTTATAGAGGATAGAGGGGTTATCCAAGGTACTAGAACCTAGGAAAGAGCCCTTAGTTCTTTTTTATTCGGCCATGGCAACGGGAAGGCAAACGGAAAAGGAGAGGAGGAGATTGGGAAAGAGAGGGCGAATAAAATGGCAATGGTGAAGTGGGGGAGAGGAAAACGAGAGGCAAATGGCAAATAATGTAAATGCGAGGGAGATGAGTTTGTGATGGGTACTTGGTATGTCTTGACTTGAGCGAAGACCTCCTCGGCAACGGCGCCAGAAATCCTTCTTGCTACGTCTTGAGCTTGCGTTGGTTTTCCTTGAAGAGGAAAGGGTGATGCAGCAAAGTAGCGTAAGTATTTCCCTCAGTTTTTGAGAACCAAGGTATCAATCCAGTAGGAGGCTCCTCAAAAGTCACATGCACCTACACAAACAAAAAAAGAACTCGCAACCAACGCAATAAAGGGGTTGTCAATCCCTTCACGGCCACTTGCGAAAGTGAGATCTAATAAAGATAGTAAGATAAGATAAATATATTTTTGGTATTTTATAATATAGATGCAAAAAGCAAAGATGCAAATAAAAGTAGATTGGAATCAAATATGATAAGAGATAGACCCGGGGGCCATAGGTTTCACTAGTGGCTTCTCTCAAGATAGCATAAGTATTACGGTGGGTGAACAAATTACTGTCGAGCAATTGATAGAAAAGCGAATAATTATGAGATTATCTAGGCATGATCATGTATATAGGCATCACGTCCGCAACAAGTAGACCGACTCCTGCCTGCATCTACTACTATTACTCCACACATCGACCGACTCCTGCCTGCATCTAGAGTATTAAGTTCATAAGAACAGAGTAACGCATTAAGCAAGATGACATGATGTAGAGGGATAAACTCAAGCAATATGATATAAACCCCATCTTGTTATCCTCGATGGCAACAATACAATACGTGCCTTGCAACCCTTTCTGTCACTGGGTAAGGACACCGCAAGATTGAACCCAAAGCTAAGCACTTCTCCCATGGCAAGAAAGATCAATCTAGTAGGCCAAACCAAACTGATAATTCGAAGAGACTTGCAAAGATAACTCAATCATACATAAAAGAATCCAGAGAAGATTCAAATATTATTCATAGATAAACTTGATCATAAACCCACAATTCATCGGATCTCGACAAAAACACCGCAAAAAGAGTTTACATCGAATAGATCTCCACAAGAGAGGGGCAGAATATTGTATTGAGATCCAAAAAGAGAGAAGAAGCCATCTAGCTAATAACTATGGACCTGTAGGTCTGAGTTAAACTACTCATAACTCATCGGAGGGGCTATGGTGTTGATGTAGAAGCCCTCCATGGTCGATTCCCCCTCCGGCAGAACACCGGCGAAGGCTCCAAGATGGGATCTCACGGATACAGAAGGTTATGGTGGTGGAAATTGTGTTTCGTCTGCCCCCTGGATGTTTTCGGGGTACGTAGGCTTATATAAGAGGAAGAAGTACGTCGGTGGACACCTGAGGGGCCCACGAGACAGGGGGCATGCCCTATAGGGGGGCGCCCTCCTATCCCGTGGAGTCCTCGGCTGCTTCTTGACTTGCACTCCAAGTCCTCTGGATCGCGTTCGTTCCAAAAATCACGCTCCCGAAGGTTTCATTCCG
Source organism: Triticum aestivum (assembly GCF_018294505.1). Classification (NCBI taxonomy): domain Eukaryota; kingdom Viridiplantae; phylum Streptophyta; class Magnoliopsida; order Poales; family Poaceae; genus Triticum; species Triticum aestivum. Next base: position 333,314,169 of record NC_057807.1, on the reverse strand, counting down.
TTTGGACTCAGTTTGATATTCCTTTTCTTCGAAATACTGAAATAGGCAAAAAGAATAGCAATACGGGCTGGGCCTCCGGTTAGTAGGTTAGTCCCAAAAATGATATAAATGTGTAAAATAAAGCCCATAAACATCCAAAAGGGGTAATATAATAGCATGGAACAATCAAAAATTATAGATACGTTGGAGACGTATCAGTAGTCCCTTCACACAAGAAACAAGTAATCTGCCTAGTTGGGCATTCTTCAGCTGGGTGACTTTCTTCATAATGAGGGCATTCATCCTTGTGTTCTTTATGGTTGTGTCCTATTTCTCCACAGAGCTTGCATGCAGAAGATTTCTTCATATCATTTCCAAAAGGCTTCATCTTCTGGGACACTAGCCGAGACTTTAGCAAAGTCAACTTAAATTCTTCCCAAGTGGTTACTCCTTGCCATCCATTGATGGTTTGGTACATCCTCCACCAAGTAGCAACACCTCTTTCAAAGCACTGAAGAGCATGCTGGGCCATATCCTTTCCGGCTATAGTGTTATTCTTCATGTAACTTTCCATATTCTGAATCCATCAGCCCGTCTCCAATTGAGTCATCGGTCCAGATAATATGAGCTCATCTCCATTCATCCTCTATTGGGTCCAGGGGTTTTGGGGTGAGATAAGAGAGATAGGGGATACCCACAATACAAACAATAGTTTTGAAAAGACAGATTTTATTTTATGGCTGTCGGAAAAACATCAAACAAATGACAGCTCACAACCGTCGCATCTAACATAGGTATATAACAGGGGTTTGGTCTTCTAAAGGTCAATAAATCTTCAAAGTCGCCAAACTCTTCAAGTCTTATTCATGTCTCCGATGGATTCTTCCAATCGTGCTTGCTGATCTACTCAAGTTCTTTTGCCAGACCATCTCTGTTGACGTGAAGTCTCTCGTGACGTCCTTTAATATTCTGGAGTTGCGTTCCAAACTTCTGGGTTTCAACATCCTTGGCATGAACCATGGTCCTACTGTCCTTTAGTTCCTGTCGAATCTCTGGTATCTCGAGGTTTTGCTCCTCCAACTTGGCTACTTTATGCGTCTGGGTCCTAAGTTCTTCATGAAATGCTCCTTGTCAAATATAGCTTCCTGCAGGTCCATCTTAAACTTCTTGATGTAATACTCCAAATCCCGGTGATACACCAACTAAGGTTAAACTTCATCTTTTGCTAATAGGTGCTCCACCAGCCCTTTTGTTATCCAATCCTTCCGACGAAATGCATGCTTAACTCAGCACGGTGACAATAGCATAAGCGGGTGATGACATCATGCATAGCCGTGTTTCAGCCCTTGTCATTGCCATGAGATATCATTCCATAGTGGATATCTCCTGTCTTAGGATTTTCTTGACAAAAACTTTAAGTTTTAACGCTCCCTGTTCCGGTCTTTCTCCGACACACCTTGATCTCGGGTATTGAAAGTTTCAATAGTCTGACAAGTTCCACAAGGGTAACTTTCCAAGGTCATACCAATCTCAAAATTCTTCAAAGCCTTCAAATTCTCTTAGTCTTCGGAGCCTTCACCATTGTAGTTTCCGTCATTGTAATGCACGGTAAAAATCCTCTTTATTCCAGAGTGGTCTTAGTTGTCCGATATCTTGTACTTCTTGGAGTGGTCTCATCAGTCGTATCTTCGTGTGGTCAAAAGGGGAAAGGGGTATGGTCTAACTAAAAGGGAATATTTGATAAATCTCAGAAAAGAAGAGAGGTAAAAGTTCTTTTTGAAAATAAAGTTTTTAGAGAACATCTTTCCTATGGGCTTGCCCGTCTCTAGGGTCATGTCCTACAGTCAACATGTGCTTTGATACCATCTTGTAGCGGCCCGACCTCAGACGGTCAAGTCTCTGTGCTTAAGTGTCATCCCTGGATCAGTATGCTGACACACACAGTACTCGAGGATTTATAATAGAGGTAAATCACATGTATAAAGTAATGTAAAAACTATTACCTCAATCCATAAAGCGGAAGAAACAACAAGGTTGTGGATTCCCATCAACACCAACGGCAAAGTTGAGTGTAGAAATCGTAACCCTAATGTATCACTTACTCGTCGTAAGATTCCTACAATATGAGATGTTGCAGCCATGTAGGTTAGTACATTGAATGTACTGGCAAATTCACAACATAGGATAATAATGAATAAAAGCTATCACTACATGCATATCTGGCTGGTGGAGGCTCAAGGTTTAATTTTGCATAAAGCCAATTTTTCTCTACAACAAAGGAATATATTTTATTTAACTACCAGGTTGGTTGAAAATATTGAGAAGGTTCCTCCAATTCAAACCCAAAGTAATAATTATAACCCAACAATTTCATTAAATAGAGTGATGAGATCAAATCAATAAATCAAGTACCATATACTCAAGATGTCCATAACCGGGGACATGGCTAACCATGATTAGTTTGTACACTCTGCAGAGGTTTGCACACTTTTCCCCACAAGACTCGATCTCCTCCATTTGAATTCTCGCACTACAGGGTGTTTGAGAAACGGATGACCGAGACACAGTCTTTCAGAAACATTAACTCTTTACTCTGGATGGACAGTTACACCTACTTTCCCCTACATCTTCTAGCCCACCACTGAAAGAGGTCATGCAACCTACTCAACTATGCTAGAGCCCATAATAGCTTGTGGCTGCACACGGAAGTTTCTAGCATGAATAATCTTATGATCCCTTTGAGCCTGGGTGGCATTCCATAGGGTGATCACACGGGTACTCCGGGATCCCCTTGGGCAAGCATTGGGTTCTCCAGGTGCTCGGGCAAACCACTAGGTGTTTCAGGGTGCCCAACCAATCCACTTAGATGTGTATTAAAGTAGCCACCTTAAGTTTCCCTTAGTTAACAATATCTCTCTCATCTTTCATGAATTCTCTCAAACCAAACCACGTCTACGAGCATAGCAAAGTAGTATAAGCATAATGTAGTAACACCCAAGGGTTTGAATATAAGACAATAGGTTCTTACCTCAATAACTACTTCCCAATACCCACATGTTACCAATCCTACTCATGCAATGTTTGAGGGTAAAACTAATGCATTAAAACTGGGTATAGGAAAATATGATCAAAGCGTGAACTTGCCTTGTACTATTGATGAAGATTATTCGCACTCATAATTCCTGATAGTTCTATTCGTCACACTTCGTTCAATCTATCAAGAGCAAGCAATTGCATACATAAGCACTCAAGCATAAAATTCAAAGAAAAGATCTCGGAAAACTTCGAAAACCAACAATTAACTCTTGCAACAGAAAATTGGGTGGATTTGACCTTATCAGAAAATTTAGGTCAAGAGCTTCGATTTGCAAAAAGAATAAACTAAAACGGAGTTACAAAACTCAAGAAACAGACGAAACAAGATCGAATACTAATCTGGACTAAACAGAAATTTTAAATTGTCAAAAGCATATTTAAGTTGGTTTACTGGACAGAGGGGATCGTCATCGAAAATGGAGGTACGGAAAAAAAAGATTTGATCAGAAGAAATTTAAGTATGAATCTGAACAAATTTTGAATTTTAAAAGTTGCAAAAAGTTTATTTAATAGATTCACTAGAAAGGTGGAATCAAGACGAAAATATTGGCGTTGGTTTCGTTTAATTTGGATGAACGGGCAAAAAGTTATGGCTATTTGAAAAATCAGGGTCAAGCTGTTTTACGAAAGAAAAGGGTTATGGCTAAAATAATTCTAGTCTTAAAATGTAAATGTAGGGACTAATTTATAAATTTTATTATTCTACCGCACACTAGTCTAAAAATAATAAGCTATGGAAGTATATAAAAAAATATGAAGAAAGATACCTATTAGATGGAGAAAAGACGACTTCAGATAGAGGAGACAACTTCCAAAATTTCCGCCGGATAGAAGAAATAATATTTATTTTTGGAAAACTAGTCAAACCAAAATATTGATTTAAACTGTACTAGATTATTTTTGAAGGCTCTATGGGTCTATATTTATAGGTGGAAAAGAGGCATAGAGGTCAAAGGCTAGGCAATGTGGGACTAAACATATACATACGCAGATGAAATTGAAAAAGATCATGCGCATGGGCTAAGAGTACGGTCCGGCCACGCGCGTACACTGTGCGGCAGTTTTTTTAATAAATATTTTTCTTCCCGAAATTTATTTTAGAATAAAAAAAATTGTAAACCTTAACGAAAATAAAAAGAGAAAAATGAAAATATGGGCCAGCCTGTCTACTATGCTGCGCATGTGGGCGACAAATAATTATGAGCCGCATGTATAGTTTCTTTTTAAATAAAAACAGAAAAGGTAAACGGAAAAATTAACAGATGCTAAAATATAAATTTTCCATAGGCATAATATATATCAAATTTTGAGAAAAAGATTTTTTATAACATTAACATTTTTCTAGCATCAAATAACATCCTCAAAACTTTAAATAAAGCAAAGAGTGCTACTATTGCAATAAAATTCAATAAAAATCATTTTGAAAAATACCAAAATGATTTCAAATTTATTTCTCTCCAATTTTCTACTATAGGGAATCATTTTACCCTATTTTCCGTATATTTTATTTTTGGAGAAAAATAATTTGAATAAAACCCAAATAACTCCAGATTGAAAATAATTCCAAAGGGACTTTAAATTTGAATTCTGTGAAACTTCCAACTCATATTTCATATGTTTTGAAGAAGTAATTTTATCTTCTCTAATGAAAATCATTGAGTTGCTTAAAGTTTCTGAATTTGAAATAGTTTCAAATGGAATTCAAATCTTTTCAAAACCCTTTTCATTTATTTAAATGGAAGAAGTCATGTCATCTTCTCTCTAGGGTTTTGTATTTGAAAAGAATTTGAATTCATGGAGATCATAAATGCAAGGTGAAAGTTTGGGAAAGTCATTTCATTCCCTCTCATTTAACTTTCAAAAAGATTCAAATTTCACTCAATTTCACACAAGCAACCACACCACAATCAAACAATCAATCAAAACTATTTATTTAATATAACATTCCAAAATATAGAATTTTGGGATGGTACAGCCAATGTTTGGCCTTGTGCCAAATATTGCTACCACTTGGTTGGTTACCGAGTTGTCTTGCCTATCTCACATAAAGTTGCCAATATTTGGCAAGTCTTGGTATTGCCAATATTTGGCAATTCCAACATTTGGCTAGCCAAATATTGGCAGCAAACCAATCATGCTCATAAATCTATCACTTTTTGGTAATGTATTTTACATCATCTATAGGAGATGCTATTAGAATCCCACTTGAGATTAACGATGTCTGTCTTGTGTTGCTTCAGCCTCGATGTCTTATGGCTCACCGGAGCTGCTCCAACGATGGAACGATCCATCACAACAGAGCAGTGCCCTGGACGCCGTCTACAGATTCCTCAGATCTTCTTCCACACCTCCGACAGCCACCTCTGCCTCAACTTCTTCAGCGACCAACCCAATGATACTGAGGTCGACACAGCTATGGCAAAGAGGTTGTACACTTGTCGCATCACTTATTACTCTACATTCATGTCGATCCATTAGGGCTATTTTGGTTCAACGGAAAAACATAGCAATAGGAAATTTTCCTATGGCACTCTACTATTCAATTATTCATGCATTTTGTTGAAAGGAATGGAGCAAAACATCCACTTGGACCTACTTTTGAAAATCCTATGCATGAAAACAAGACCAAGTGCATTAGTGGCAGAATAACATTCTAACTATACACGCTTTCATATGGTTTCACTTTATTTTGGCCATGTTTCTTTGCATTCCTCTGCTCCTCCAATTCCTGTGAACCAAACACCCAAGTTGACAGAAATCATGTGTTCACAAATGCTCTGTTTCCCATGTGCATTCCTATCATATTCCGGTGTTTTTCCTATCCCTGTGTTTTTAGAATCATGCAAGCCAAATGAGCCCTTACAGAATTACTTCAGTTACAGGTAGGTGTCGAAGAAAACATTGTGTGGTTTGTCCTGCTCCTGCCACGACGTCGTCCACCTCACCTGAGCCGCTCCATCGACAGAAGGATCCACCAAACCAGACATCATGGCTTCGGACCGTCTTTCGCCGCCTCAGATCTCCTTCCCTGCCGTCGGCACCCACCGCAACGGCATCACCATCATCGACTCAGCAGATGAACCTGAGGAGTACACGGGTCCACAAGAGAGGTCACACTCTTTTGTTTCTGCTTATGTTATGCATTGCTTAATATTACCTGCTACTTTATTGTCATGTTCACCTCTTAGACACCAAGTCAGGTCCAAATTGATGTTCAAACTTGAGTTCTAAATTGGTTGTGGGGCACATATCGAGGCAGCAATGAATAGTATCTCTGTCTAATATCTGGTTCACCTAGGATATGCCCATGTTGTTCATCTTGGGTGGGAAACAAATAGTAAAGCAATCATTATCTTTTTTTATTAAATTAAAGCAATCATGAGCCTGCTATCATTATTTTTGGATCCACCCACTGGTTGTTACCATTACTCTAGGTTTCTGCATGCTCTCCTTACATAATCTCACTATATTTTTTTGTATGCATGTCAGATATTGTACACAGTCATGCTGAACATGTAGAGAAAAAGAGAAGAGTTTTGCTCGGCAATACAATGTCATGCAAACATCGCTCCATGGTGGGTTCAATGGCAAACCGTCCCCTCCCCCCTCTCCAGATTGTAATCCAGAGGAAGATATCTGTTCTGAGGCGGATTCAGACGCAGCTGACCACTCCTATTTACCCCCCAAGGCGTTTGCTCTAACTTCACATGATGATGTTAGTCATATCATGCTTATGTTGCCTTGCAGTGCCTACTTTTGACATCATATATGTCATCTGCTTAGTTTAGACATGTTCTGTAATGCCACATGTTTAGTTTCAATATCATATATGGGAATTATGCAGTCTCGTGTCTTTTAGCCAGCCATAATCTTTACCTAATAATAAAGCAAATTGGGTTTCTGTCGGTCCGTAAAAAAATACCCCCTAAATTGCTATAAATTACCCACTATGCCATCCATAAGTGAAGAAAACAATTCGATTTTCAGACTAAAAGTCGTTGCGTGTTTGATTGTTATATAAAGTTGAGACGTGTATAGACCACAGATCGACAAGCAGCAGAGTGGTCGACCCATAGCTCCCGTAGCCACGAGACCAGGGTTCGATACCCCATCCCCCACAATGCAATTTTTATCTCTCTTTTCTCAGGCATCTCCTCCAGCATGTATGCGTTCATTGGCCGGCCCATATGCGGGTCTTCACTCCCCTGTTTGTTTTCATTTTATTACTTTGTTTTTTCTTTTCTCATTCTGTTTTCTTTCTCCTTTAAATTAATTCGGGAATTTTAAATTTTAAAAGTTGCGAGTTTAAAAAATATGTTTGAGAAATCATAAAATATATATGTTTAGAAAATCATAATTTTTTTGCATATTCAATTTTTTTGGTGGTTTTGCAAAACTGTTCGCAAATTTAAAAAATCATTATTTAGAAAAAATGGTTGGGAAATAAAATCATGTTCATGATTTTGAAAAAAAAATGATCGTGTATTCGGAACATATTCGGGAATCTGAAAACCATTTCCATGAAATTTTAGAAAATGTTCACATAAATAAAAATAAATATTTTTTGAAAACTTTCTTCCCCAATTTTTCAAAAAGTTCATCGATTTAAAAAATGTTTGTTGAGTTAGAAAATGTTAATGAATATGAAAACTGTTCATACATTTTAAAAATATTGTAAACAAAACTAATGTTCTTGATTTTTTGAGAAAATCCAAAATTTCAAAAAAATGTCGATTCAAAAAATTGTTCACCTATACAAAATTATTTTATGTCTAGGATTGATTAGTTTTACGAAAGTTTTTATATGTCCTTGCATTGGGAGTAGTTTGTGGTCGATGAGATTTGTTTTTAAAATTTTAAATGTTTCTTGTGCAACATAATGACAAGTGTGGCATGCACTAGCAAGCTCATAGCCTTGGGATTTACCACCACAAATGCCATTGTGATCACGTGGACATTGTGACCATCATCGGCGAGAGTGAGAAAAAAAAGTAAATGGCAACAAGGTGAGCCACTGTGTTAAAATAGAGTACGCTGATATATCAGGGTATTGAGTCATACTTATTTGGTTAGTACATAATATTTTCTTGCCTCCCGTTGCAACGCACGGGCATATTTGCTAGTATATGTGAAATGTGCAATGCCATCCTGTTTAATCAGGCATCATATATTTGAATGATATCTTGCCCATCATTTTCTTCATTACATTTCCATTTGTCGACAAGTTTGTACATTAAACTACTCTTCATGTGAATCAGCCATTTGAGTGGGTGATGGAAAAATCTGGAGTGAAAACAAGGCCTTCGGAGCAGATAGTGCTACCGTCGAAGCATATCTCTTGCTGGGTCCCGATAGCACCTCAGAGATGGATTCAGAGGCAGATGACCAGTCCTATTCCCCCACCTAGGTGTATGCTCTAACTTGTCACAGTTATACTGCTCATATCTTGCATATGATGTCTTGCATTGCATAGTTTAGACATCATATATACAATATTCAACACCATGTTCTTAGTTCAGACATCATATATGTGAATGCCCTCTGCTTAGCATATAAATCACATATGTGAATTAAATCATGTGATCTTGGTTACTTAGATAACATGTATGTGAATTATGTCATGCGATCATGTTTAGTTAGTCATCATATCTTTGAATTATGTTATACTATGCTATCCAGTTTAGATAGACATCATATATGTGAAATTATGTCATGCTATCCATTTTAGTTAAACAATATGCATGTCAATTATTTCATGCCCTATTTTTTCCACACTATCTATTGCATCTGTCTCTCATACAATGTCTGTACATTCAACTACATTTCCTGTTTATCAGCCATTTAAATTGGAGCGGGTGATGACAGTATCTAGCGGAGTAAAAACACGGTCTTCAAATAAAACAGTGCTACCTCTTGGTGGAGATAGCACCCCGGTTGTACATGCACGAGGACCAGCCCTACCACACATAACCCAGACTCTCGCAGATTTTACCCCTACTGCGATGGACGGAGAACCAGCTTCACCCAATCTAACCCCAACCCCAACTGATAGTAACCCAGTTCCTGTTAATATAGCACCATCTCCACCACAGAGCTCCCAAACAAGAGTAGTTAGTAAGGCAGCTCCAGTGCCCAAAGCGCTAGTACTACCACGGCGAACCCCAACTCCACCAGTTAGTACACCTATTCCTGTGGAGGAACCACAACCAGCCATTCATAGTTTAGAATCTATCGCATTTGATGTTGTTAAATCCTATGTGCGTATCTTCCCATCATGGAAATATTATACTGAAGATGAAGGAAAATGCCAGTTGCAAGTGTTTTTCCAGGAGTTATGTGTAAGTAATGTTATTCATGGCAATTACTTTGCTTTGTCCCATACATTCTACCTCCATGATGGTTATAATACAACAAATTTTCCCAGTTTTCTCTATAGAGAAGGTCCGATTTGGAAACTCAGGATGAGGTAACCTGTGCTAATACCTCTGCTATCTTCAAGAATGCTTGGTGGCAGTATCAGAATTACCTGAAGAAAATGTAATTCACTGGCAAAGAAACTCATCAAATTCCCTTACGTTCTCCTGAGACACATTTACTGGACGATGACTGGGAACGCCTTGTTTTGTACTGGTCCGAACCAAGAATTTGGTAAGGTCTATGAGCTCGTTTTATTTTAAGTACTATATGCTTGCGTCTTACTGTACTCTGTTCATGTAGAACAAGTTCTTAAACCTAGAGAACAACTGTTCTCATTTAAGATTCCATTGCTATCGTGCATACTGCTTTGCTCTTGTATCACTGTATTTACTCATACAAACTTATTTTTAAATTGAACGATCCAATGGAAACTCCAATGGCACAACAAGTATGTTTACGCATGTTTCTTTAACATGTTTGCTCTTATAAATAGCTCTGTTGATTTCAATTTCAATTGTGTATACAGTTGACTTCTCATATCATGCACATTACTAGCATCACAACAGGGCCAATAGTGTTGTTGTACATGTAGACCCATGGTACCCATCTGAAATCTTGTTGTGCCGTGTAGTTTCCCACGCTCTGTATTCTTCCAGTGCTGCTTTCTCTTGAACTGATATGATTTGAACCGTGTCTGTATTTTGATTTGGCAAGACAATGCAATGACCATAGGACATAGATATATGTTTGTTTGATGCTTTTATAATGTACTACTTGGCAATAGAAGACTTGGTAGCTTAATCTTGTCCACCTTACTAATGAACTGGTTCACCGAAATGAGTTTCATATACTAGTACATGCTAAACATGTTATGTGTCTGCTTGTTTCTTCTTTTAGAATGCTGACAGAATATTGGGGAAGAGTGCCTTATTAAGCAATGGTAAAGGAAGTAATACAGATAAGGTTTAGGATCATGAGACATCCTTGTCGGTCTCCAATAGAGTTGATAAAATAGCTAAGGAAAACTATCTTGAAGACAGTGATACAACCCCAAAGTTCTGTCTTGGTTTACTGTCCGAGTTACTGGCCACTACCGCTTGCACAAGCTATTCAAACTCACTATCTGAATCAGTTCGATTTCTTGAGTCTCAACTACAAGCAGAAAGACATCGATCAGTTGTGCTGCGACAAGAAGCGGAAGGACTTCGGAAGTCCCTGGAGCATTCAGATGCATACTTTCTGGTGCAATAGCAAGCGTTGGAGGATTTTAGCACCAAACAGGACAAAGCTAATAAGTTTGCTAAGCTTATTTCCAGCATGGTGGATACCCAGGATAACGTTTCTTGAGCTCTTCTGAAGTTGTTTCAGTTGTGGAGTTGTTTTACTGCCGCATTTATTTGCACTGGTGGCCAATTTTGACGGCCAGTGTATGTAATATGTTGCTTTGTTCCCTATATTTGCACTGGTGGCGAACTTTGATGCCCATTGGATGTAATATGTGTAATAGCTGTAATAGGCTGGCGTTAGTAGCTTGCTTATTTATTTCCTTATTGTCTTGTTTAGTTGTTTGCTTGTAGTCACTGCAGTTCTTTTTCCGCGTTTTTTTAGTGGCCACAATAAGCTATTTTTGGTAACTAGGCCACAATAATCATGGCAACACACGGACTATTGTAACCATGGGCCTCCTGCGGGCCGTAGGATCCATGGGCCTTCTATGGGCCGTAGGATCCATGGGCCTTCTACGGGCCGTAGGATCCATGGACTTTCTACGGGCCGTATGATTCATGGGCCTTATACGGGCCGTAGGCTCCATGGGCCTTCTATGGGGCGTATAATCATTTCGCCAAACATGGGCCGTACTATTCGTGGACCATAACGGGCCGTTAATAGGCCGTATTTGATAATACTATGAAAACAGCCCAACAAGTTAACGGGCCACAAATGGGCCGAACGTAACCACAGGCTGAATTTGGCCCACAAACGGAACAGGCCTGTAACGGACCGTAACTAACCGAATTCTAGAAATGAGCCCAAGAATAAATGGGCCCTTAGAAGGCCAAAAGTTAACACGGGCTAGAAACGGCCAACGGAATAATGGGCGGTAATGGGTATAAAGCGATACACTGTTCATTATGGGCCAGTTTCATCTCAGGCCTTTAATGGGCCCATAGTTACAAAGGGCCTCATATGGGCCGAAAGACATCATGGGCCATACATGGGCCAGAAGTTACAACGGGCTGGAATCATATTGGACGGCCCAGATGAAGCTACTGGGCTTAATTCCGATAGGCCGTAACGGGCCGGGAGCTAGCGGGTTGTAAATGGGCTATATACGAATAGGCCGTTAACAGGCTTTCCGTGGGCCGGCCCATTACCTTTTGACCAAGTCAAATGGGCCGGTCTTTTCACCGGAATGGGCCTCTGTTGGGCCGTGCCACATGTCGACGTATCATAGGCGCCTCCTATCCAAGGAGTGGATGACATCTGTCCCAACGGTGAGCCAACACGTGTTTCCTCTGGCCAATGAGAATTTTACACGTGGAAAATCCCCATTGGTCCAGCTGTTAATGGGTTATCGAATCCAAAACCGGACCTGATAGCTTAACGGTGACCTGTTACAGTGGGTGCCACGTGTCGGTTACCCTTGACGAAAACACTTCCATGACGCGCCATTTATCGTCATGTAAGTGGACACTTCTGTGATGATAATTTTGGTAATGTCATGGAACACTTCTACGACAGCACAGGTATGACTATCTTGATTCTGTCATAAAATCGTCCTGGATGTACATGCATGACAGAAAACGTGACAAACACGTATCGTCACGGAAGTGTACTTTTTTGTATGCTTATCCCAGTTCATCTGCCTCCTTTAATCTCCCGTCCGAAATCGTCATGAATTCATTTTTATTCGAGCTGATTTGTGGGTTTTCTTCCGTTCATAGAGTGTATAGTGCGTGGACACATCAGGACCTTGCGGCCTCTGCCAGACATTCCATATCACCGTACCAGATGACTTGAGGATGCGCGCGGTATGTTCAATCTCACCCTAAATAGGATGGCATGGCCTACTTTCCTGAACATATTCTAAATATTACTACATTTGGATAAAAGGTGCCACATGCACCATATACATCAAAGGGGTTTTTTCCCCTCTTCTTTCTATATTAGGCAAATTAATGATGTATTGTTCTTTCGATTACTCTCATATTTCCATGACATCATGTTTATCCTATCAGTTTAATTATAATTTTTTGTCCTTCGATTTCAACTGTTGTACAGTTGTTTCAATTTGGGCCCATATTTGCATGTTACCATATTTTCTTTAACAATCCTACCATTTTCTGCAATGCATCCCTTGCTATGCAATAGAATCTATAGTGCACAATCTTTCCCTTTACATAAATCAAGACTGCAGGGATGTCATACTGCACAGAAACCATGGATTTACAATCGTTGCTACTGTAAGACTTGATGAACGTGGTGACTCCTATTTTGGCACTGGCTTTTGGAAAGAAATTTCTAAGTTTTATGAACTGAAAGCTGGCACTACAATTGCACTGCACATAAAAGGGCCTGGACATGAGATATATGGTAACTCCCTCGATGATATCATCCGTCCAGACTTTGTTCGAAGTAAGTTTTCTTTTCAACTATCTGCATGTTGACTTATCCAGCAATATCAGATGAATTGTGTAGTATTTAAGCAACCAACTGTTATTCCCTTTTCTTACTATATTCCTACCTGATAACTTCTAGTTACCAATACACTTTTCTATTGCCCTGTTTTAACTAAGTATTCCCTGTACTCCCATTTCTATCAGAAAGCGCCACTGACAAGGAGACTCCGGAGGTGGAGAACGGGGCTGCTAATAAGCGGAGGCGGGGCGAGCTAGAACCGCAAGCGACTCCAGCAGGCCTAGACTTCATTAGCAGCCTCCCCAATGATTTGTTGACAGTCATCATCTCCCTCCTCCCAATCAAATATGGGGCACGGACAACCGTCCTTTCCCGGCAGTGGCACTCCCTATGGAACTCTAGCACTCTCGACCTCATCGACACCCACGAGCTCTGCCATGGCTATCGCAAAATCTTGGATGCGTTCTCCAAGATCCTCGGTAGTCACCTTGGCCCAACCAGAGGCCTTAGAATGGGAAAGTTCCGTTCCAACGGCAAGGACCGAGCCAAGCTTGACGACTGGTTCTGATCCCCCGCCCTAGATCAGCTCGAGGAGCTCACTTTTGATGATGGGCATATGCGGTTGCTGCCAATGTCCGCACTCCGCATCGCGCCCACGCTACGCATCGCCAAGTTCAGGAACTGCCATCCCCCCTTAATGACGCGCCCGCTCTTATTCTACCATGACTGAAGCACCTCGAGCTCGTCGTCGTCTTCCTCTCAAACGGTGACATGGAGTGCCTACTCTGTGGCTGTACTGCACTCGAGTACCTTCGCCTTCAGGCGATCAATGGGTTGAGTACCTTCCACGTCACCTCCATGACTCTCCGGACTATTTATGTGTGTTGTTGGTGCGGCAGGAAGACATCACAAGATGTGTACCACAATATGGTCATTGAGGACACACCTGCACTTGAGATATTACTTGTAGTTGATCAAGAAGGTCCAACAAGAATCAATGTCATTTCTGGGCCGAAGTTGACAGTGGTGGGCTACTCGTTTGACAGATACTTCGAAATTGTTATTGGATCCACACCCGTTCAGGTACAACAGCCATCTTCTACCTCTCCTTCTACAAATTAACATTATTTCTAATTTTGAAGACGTTTGTTCATCTGTCATTCAGAAAATGATTCCGAAAAGCTTGACCCCGAAACTGCGCATAGTGAAGGTCCTGGAACTAGAATCTATCGGCCCCAACCTGGAGCAAGTTGTCAGTTTCCTGAGATGCTTTCCATGCCTGGAGAAGCTATATATCAAGGTGATGTTCCTTTCCTGTTAAGTGTTAACCATAGGGAAGTTCAATTTGTGACACCTTTTTCCAAGTTTACAATGACAATGTACTACGATTTCTGAAGGATTCTTTTGGAGGATTCCAGTACATACATGTCCCCCCCATATTGGTTGCTTGATCCATATGGTTACAATCAATAAGCATTTCTTCTTTGGATTCATCTGAACTAGTTTTCTTAGGGAACTTTTCATCCACTCCAACCTCTTGTGAAGAAGGCTACATTTTTCTAGAATATAATCAAATGCCCATGTTAATCATGTCAGATCGAAGATGGCATGTTAGTGCATTTTACAAATCCTGCAAACCAAATAGGCCTGTAATAATGTTCAAAACTACATGTAGGCACTAACACATTTTCTTCTTTTGCAGATAAGATAGGCCCAGTGGTGGATAATGTGATACAATATAACAATCATGTCGAATGCCTAGATCTGCATCTCTCGGAAATTACTTTGAACTCCTATCGAGGGACCTTACTGGAGATTATATTCGCCAGGTTCTTTGTTCTCAAAGCAACGGTGCTAAAGGAAATGAGGTTTGCCCTACATTTATTTCGCAAAAATGAATGGTTTGTTGATTAGCGCCGGCGCCTGCGGTAGAATAGAATAGGCTCCAAAAATGCTAAATTTCATTTTGGAACTTCAGATGAAAGAGTAATCGGAAGTCATCGTGTCAACCCCATACATGACTTCTCAGTTGCTGACCCCTTTGCAAAAATTGTGAGGTTTCGAAACCAGACTTAGAAGTGGTAATATTAGTTTGAACCTCTCTGATATCCATGTTCAGTGGATCAGCGCGAGCGTTTGCAGCTGATGAGCTGAACTTCGTTTCTAATATCAGTTTGAACCTTGTAATCTTTGAATTTGAGCCATATAACTCTGGAATTTGAACCTTGTAATATTTCGAGATTTTGTGGTACAATCGTTGAAATTGCATCATATGAGACTCGTATATTGGTAGCAGTAGTTTGACCTTAATATCCAATGTTCTTAGATTTTAGTAACCATTCTCGAATCTGTTTACCTTGTCAATCGCACAGCACACAATCTGTATAGCTAACTCGACTGCGATCTTCGACATTATTGCACACAGTTGGTTTCTTCCACTGTGTGCCCTGTAGAGCGCAGAATTAATTATCACACTCGAGTGTCCATCATCACCCTTCTGTGTAACTTTTACCTCATCACCCACGGGTAAACTTATGACCGAAGTCATTCCACACACTTCTTTTTTAAAAAGCCTTTTGCCAATAAACGCCCATGATTTGTCCCTCTTCTAGCCGACGCGTGGACAAACTAGCCGGGCGGGAAGCTTGCGTGATAAGCTGTACGGTAGCGCGGGATAGGCTCACCGACGATAAATTTGGCACCTCTTCGAGCCCACGCGTGCGGTGCGGTGTTGTCAATTGTGCACTGGAATCCTCCGCTATGAACCTGGTGACAAGACATGATGATTACAGGCTGGCCGGCCCCCATTTATTATAGCGTCCATTTAACCCTTGTGTCTCTTCAACCTTTTGATCGCGCACCACCATTGCAATAAGCACACCCACCACGAGAAATTCTTAGAGGATATCCTGTGCAGCTCCAATGGCGCTCCGAGCGGCTGCCAACAACAAGCAACAGTTCACCATGCGTGTCGTGGTGGACACCCACAGAAGGTTCATGGACCTCTCGGTGGTGTACACCAACGACCCGGTCTGGGTGGAGCACTCCATCCACATCATGGAGTTGTTGCTTGCCGAGGAGAAGTACAAGGTGGTCGGGTTCAACCTCGAGTACACCCGCGCTTGTGCCGGGTCTCGTCCCAAGGTCGCCGTTGCCCAAATGTGCGTGTGCCACCACGTCCTCGTCTACCACTACTGCCTGGCCAAAGGCCTTCCAAGCGTTTTGCTAGGTTTGTCAACAACCCCCACTACGTGATCGCTACGGTGGACATCACCAATGATGTAAAGGCGCTCGAGAATTCGGGCATCGCCTGCCAGAATCTTGTCCACATCCAAGGCCAATACAAGATCTGGGGCAGCAAGGAGCATGAGAAGGACTCACTGGTTCACCTTGCCGAGGCCATCATCGACCCCTACTATAGAGACATGAAGGATTCGTGCAACAAGGACAAGCGTGCCTGGCACTCGGACTGGATGGAGAAACTCGACAAAGCTCACGTCGTGTATGCAGCCAAGGAGGCGTACACGAGCTACGACATGTACAGGCGGATCGTTGACATGAGGAAGTGCCTCCTTCCCCAAAACGGCCAGGGATCCAGCCGGAAGCAAAGCAATGGCAAGCATCATCGCAACAATAAGTAGATGATTAGATCCTCGTTTCTCCTACTTTAGTATGCATGTAATTGCTTACTTTGGTGTGTGGAAATGTTCTGTGTGTAATCACTTGTGTAATTGTATGCTTAATTTGGTTATGCAATGCTGTCTTTTTAAGTATATATGTTGATGCTCTGTAGACAGAGCATAGATTTTGTGCGGACAAAGAAAATCACATCGCACATGGACTAACCAATGGAACCGGTCGGTGATGTTTTCATCAATCACTCAAAATTGTATACTAGCAATCGTTTGCTCACAACACACACGACTGATTAGCAGTAATCGTCTGTGTTGTTATTGGTCTTTGCACACATTTCCAATTACAGACCTGTTTGTCGCGTATCACACACATCTTGTTAAGTTGAACCGTTTATGTTCTCTTGTCTCAATGCAAACAGTTTTCTTCCGAGTGAACGGCATGCCGTATATCACGCACACCTTGATCTGGCTGACCGTTTATTTTGTGTTGCCTAATCACAAACAGTTCATCCAAGTGAACCGTATGATATATATCGCACACACCTTCATCTGGCTACCTGTTTCTTTTGTTCCCCATCATCACAAATAGTTAATTGAACTGAACCGTATGCCCTGCATAGCACACACAACTAAAATCTGAACTGTGTTTGACGCATCCTCCATTGCAAAGTTTCGCACCTTTTTGAAGGTTTTTTTACACCACCTTTTGCGATTATTGCATCGCACACAGTTTCGTTGAAGGGTCTTTGATCCTAGTATCACGTTAGCAGCATCCTGTAGTAGTGGCATGAAGAAACTCCATACAGATGGACTTTTGGAATCACTTGATTATGAACCATTTGATACTTGTGAACCATGCCACATGGGTAAGATGACTAAAACTCCATTCTCTGGAACAATGGAGCGATCTAATGACTTATTGGAAATTATGCATACTGATGTATGCGGTTCGATGAGTACTGAAACACGCGGAGGGTATCATTATTTTCTGACCTTCACAAATGATTTGAGTAGGTATGGATATATCTACTTGATGAAACACAAGTCTGAAATATTTGAAAAGTTCAAGGAATTTCAGAGTGAAGTGGAGAATCATCGTAACAAGAAAATAAAGTTTCTACGATCTGATCCCGGAGGCGAATATTTGAGTTACGAGTTTGGCCTTCATTTAAAACAATGTGGAATTGTTTCACAACTCATGCCATAGTGTAATGGTGTGTTCGAACGTCGTAACCGTAATTTATTAGATATGGTGCGTTCTATGATATCTCTTACCGATTTGCCTTTATCATTTTGGGGTTATGCATTAGAGACAGTCGCATTCACGTTAAGTAGGGCACCGCCTAAATCCATTGAGACGACACCGTATGAACTATGGTTTGGCAAGAAACCTAAGTTGTTGTTTCTTAAAGTTTGGGGATGCAATGCTTATGTCAAAAGGCTTCAGCCTAATAAGCTTGAACCCTAATCGGGGAAGTGCATCTTCATAGGATACCCTAAGGAAACTATTGGGTACACCTTCTACCACAGATCCGAAGGCAAGATCTTTGTTGCCAAGAATGGGTCCTTTCTAGAGAAGGGGTTTGTCTTGAAAGAAGTGAGTGGGAGGAAAGTAGAACTTGATGAGGTAATTGTACCTTCTCTCGAATTGGAAAGTAGCACATCAGAGAAAACCATCCCATGATGCCTACACCAAGTAGAGAGGAAGCTAATGATGATGATCATGAAACTTCGGATCAAGTTACTACTGAACCTCGTAGGTCAACCAGAACACGTTCCGCACCAGAGTGGTACGGTAATCCTATAGTTAAAGAAGAGTTGTATATGATTCAACCAAAATGTTTTGTCGATCATAAAGGTGCTAACAAAGTATGCAAGCTCGAGCGATCCATCTATGGACTGGTGCAAGCATCTCGGAGTTGGAATATACGCTTTGATGATGTGATCAAAGCATATGGTTTTATTATGGTGAAGCCTGTATTTACAAGAAAGTGAGTGGGAGCTTTGTAGCATTTCTGATATTATATGTGGATGACATATTGCTGATTGGAAATGATATAGAATTTCTGGATAGCATAAAAGGATACTTGAATAAGAATTTTTCAGTGAAAGACCTCGGTGAAGCTGCTTATATATTAGGCATCAAGATCTATAGGGATAGATCGAGAAGCTTAATAGGACTTCACAAAGCACATACCTTGACAAAGTTCTAAAGAAGTTCAAAAGGGACCAGTCAAAGAAAGGGTTCTTGCCTATGTTGCAAGGTGTGAAATTGAGTCAGACTCAAAGTCCGCCCATGGCAGAAGATAGAGAGAAAATGAAAGTCATTCCCTATGCCTCAGCCATAGGTTCTACTATGTATGACATTTTGTGTACCAGACCTGATGTGTGCCTTGCCATAAGTTTGGCAGGGTGGTGCCAAAGTAATCCAGGAGTGGATCGCTGGACAGCGGTCAAGAACATCCTAAAGTACCTAAAAAGGACCAAGGATATGTTTCTTGTTTATGGAGGTGACGAAGATCTCGTCATAAAAGGTTACGTTGATGCTAGCTTCGACACAGATACGGATGACTCTAAGTCACAAACCGGATATGTATTTATATTGAATGGTGGAGCTTTCGGTTGGTGCAGTTCCAAGCAGAGCGTCGTGGCGGGATCTACGTGTGAAGCTGAGTAAATAGCTACTTTGGAAGCAGTGCATGAAGGAGTCTAGATGAAGGAGTTCATAACCGATCTGGGTGTAATACCCAGTGCATCGGGTCCAATGACAATCTTTTGTGACAACACAGGAGCAATTGCCTTAGCAAAGGAATCTAGGTTTCATAAGAGAACCAAACACATCAAGAGACGCTTCAACTCCATTCATGAAAAGGTCAAGGATGGAACATAGAAATTTGCATAGTACATACGGATCTGAATGTGGCAGACCCGTTGACTAAACCTCTTCCGCGAGCAAAACATGATCAGCACCAAGACTCCATGGGTGTCGGATTCATTACTCCTAATTATTGACTCTAGTGCAAGTGGGAGACTGATGGAAATATGCCCTAGAGACAATAATAGAATTGTTATTATTATATTTCCTTATTCATGATAAAGGTTTACTATTCATGCTAAAATCGTATTAATCGGAAATTAAATACATGTGTGGATACATAAACAAATACTTTTTCCCTAGTGAGCCTCTACTAAACTAGCTCGTTTATCAAAGATGGTTAAGGTTTCCTAACCATGGACATGTGTTGTCACTTGATAAAGGGATCACATCATTAGTAGAATGATGTGATGGACAAGACCCATCCGTTAGCTTACCATATGATTGTTCAGTTTATTGCTACTACTTTCTTAATGCCAAATACATATTCCTTCGACCATGAGATCATGCAACTCCAGGATATCGGAGGAATACCTTGTGTGCTATCAAACATCACAACATAACTGGGTGATCATAAAGATGCTCTACAGGTATCTCCGGAGGTGTCTGCTGAGTTGGCATGGATCGAGATTGGGATTGGTCACTCCGTGTATCGGAGAGGTATCTCTAGGCCCTCTCGGTAATACAGTATCACAAGAAGCTTGCAATCAAAGTGACTCAGGAGTTAGTTACGAGATGATGTATTATGGAACGAGTAAAGAGACTTGCCGGTAACGAGATTGAACTAGGTATAGAGATACCAACGATCGAATCTCGGGCAAGTAAAATACCGACAGACAAAGGGAATTACGTATGTTGTCATAAAGGTTAGACCGATAAAGATCTTCATAGAATATGTAGGAACCAATATGGGCATCTAGGTCCCGCTATTGGTTATTGATCAGAGAGGCATCTCGATCATGTCTACATCATTCTCAAACCCGTAGGGTCTGCACGCTTAATGTTCGTTGACAATATAGTATTATATGAGTTATGTGAGTTGGTGACTGAATATTGTTTGGAGTCCCATATGAGATCATGGACATGATGAGGAGCTCCGGAATGGTCTGGAGATAAATATTGATATATAGGACGATGTTATTTGGTCACCGGAAAGGTTTCAGAATGTATAAGGTAGTCATCGGATCACCGGAACGGGTTTCGGGAGGCCCCGGGAAGTTATTGGGCCATATGGGCCAAACGAGGGGAGCACACCAGCCCACA
This sequence comes from Triticum aestivum, assembly GCF_018294505.1. NCBI lineage: Eukaryota > Viridiplantae > Streptophyta > Magnoliopsida > Poales > Poaceae > Triticum > Triticum aestivum. The sequence goes on along the minus strand of NC_057807.1, from coordinate 333,293,265 downwards.
AGGGACTGGCGCACCCCCCCTCTAGGCCTCCGACCCTAAGGAAGGAAAGGGGAGAGGGCTAGCCCCTCCTGCCTTGCCTTCGACATGAGATAAAGGAAAGGGGGGTGCCACCCCCTCCTGCCTTCCCCCCGCGCGCCTAAGAAGGAAGGGGGGCGCGACCAGGGACGGAGCCCAAGGTGGTCGCCGCCCCCCTTGGGGGCGCCCTAGTCTGCCTCCCCTCCTCCCCCCACTGGTACAGTGAGGTGCTATACAAACGGTTTTTAACCCCTTTCCGCGACGGCGTTCTGAACCGTCGCCAAGTGAGTGACTGCGATAGGGGGGTCCTTCCCACACGACCCAAAAACCGTCTGGGATAGGACCTCCTAGTACACACGCTCGGCAAAATGGGGTCATGTGCGACGGGCGACCGATCTAATACGGTTATACATACACTTGTGCTAAAAAAATAAAATTATACAGGCAAAATCGTTTCCTGTCGTAAGTACACCCCACACAGTCAGTCCCGGCTAAACGTTTCCATTCGTATGTACATTCCACATAGTCAATCCAAGGAATCTGTTTTTGTTAGTATGTACATCCCATAGAGTTAATCTAAGAAGTACGTTTCTAGTCGTATATACATCCCACACAGTCACTCCCAGGAAAACATTTCCGTTCGCAGGTACATCACACACAATTTTCCCCGTTAAATCGTTTGTGATAGTGTTGCCATTGCACATGATATTAACAAATTTATCGTTTGCGTTATTGAATGCATCACTCATGGTGCGTAGAAGAAATTGTGTGGCAAAGGTTGTCCATCACACACACTTTTTATGTGGTAAACATTTGCGCAAGGTGGCCTAACGCAAACGGTTTTCAAGAGGATGTTGTGTGTGATTGTTCATTGATCCAACACTGTTTATTCCTAGAAACTGTGTGTGCTTCCTATGGTCATCGCCCTTGGTGTTTTCTCAATAACAGTTTGCAATATAAAACCCAATTAGCGGGCTAATTGGCCATTAGCAGGCTAATTGCCCTATTATTAATAATCCATTTATCAATCTAATTGAAATTCCATATAAGCACACACTATATTTCATTTTCATATTAAGGAAGCAAGATTTCATAATTGAAATACATCAGAGTACAACATCATATAGCTTCAGCACTCAGCTACCCCATTACACAACTGCACCAGCACCAAGTTTCACATGCAACATCTATAACCTTTCGAAATTAGCATCGTAGATGGTACATAGACAGATGAATCTCATCTGGAAAACTGCTGAAGCCGAAGGTGGATACTGAGCCTTCATTGATGTTGAAGGTCTTTGCAACTTTAGGCCAGTGCCTATGGATGATTGACCGTCCATCCTTCGTCCTCTTCAGGAACACTTCAATATTGAACCGTGGGTGTTGTATGAAAACCTTCCTCGCCTCCTGACCATACAGGTGGTTTAAGAGGTAATCATCAGTGAACTGCTTTGGAAAGGCCTGAAAACAAGGATATGCATAAATATATTCTCTAGATTTGAAATGGCGCAAAGGAATTAAAAAGACAAGGTATAACAGTTAGTACCATCCCGTAGTGAACTGATGTCTTCTTCATTATGCAGACAAAGATCTTGTCGTTTTTTGTTGCTAATTTATTTATCGTAACAATCTTTCTAAGTTTCTTGACTTGACTGGTATTCATGGACAACTCATTTCCACATATGCAAAAAGGGTCAAACAGTGGGTCAAAACCTCTGATAGCAGGACCTACATGTGCAAGACCAAATTGTTAAAAACCTAATATTTAAAAACAAGAAGTGGAAAGGTGTGTTATTAACTACAACAGGTCTAATATTTAAAAACAAGCAAACATAGTAATTCAAACTTGTATTGTGCAGGTCTAAGTACACTAGTTATTGGCCCTGTTTGGATCCATGGGTTAGAGTTAGTTTGAGCTAGTTTGGGCTCAAATAGCCCTAAAGTATCCAAACATGAGGGCTAGTTTGAGCTAGTTGCGTCTAACCCACCCAAAACAACTATCCTACCCAAGAGGCGCTGATTGGGCCTAGTTCTCCTAGTGCATTTATTGTCAATCTAACAATGTCATCCAAACACCTATTTGGCTAGAGTTAGTTCAGGGTTAGTCATTGTTGAGTATCATTGTTATTTAGGAAACGTAGGATAGCGTAGGATTTATTATACCTTGACTTGTACTCCAAGATGACCATGTACTCCTATATATATGCCCACGAGGCTCAAGCAATACAATCAACTATTCCACCAATCTCTCTCTCTCTCCCTTTTAACTGTCATGAGCTAGAAACTAACTCTAACCTCTAGCTAATTTAGAGTATCCAAACAGTGCCATTGTTAAATCAAATGGAAAGGTGTGTTCAATACTCCCTCTGGTCCTTTTTACTCTGCATATAAGAATTGTCTGAAGTCAAACTTCATAAAGTTTGACCTTATTTATATGAAAAAATATCAACATCTACCATGCTAAAGTTATACAATATGAAAATTTAAGTCATGACACATGTACTGTTATTTATTTCATATTGTGAATGTTGGTATTTTGTTCTATAAAGTTGGTCAAACTTTACGAGGCATGACTTTCGAAAAATCTTATATGCGAACTAAAAAGATTCGGAGGGAGTACAACATGCTTAACAACAACCAAATATAGTCATTCATAGAGCTATTGTTAAATTTTCTATGATGAAATTGAACCGCACAGTTCATACTAGCACATATAGAACATCACATTGTTAATAGCTCAAATAAACAAGGCATACTACGAGCAACCAAAGATGGCAATTGAAACTGGACATATGCTAACTACAAACAACCAAACAACCATAAACCATAGAAATAAACAAGCCATAATGCAAACAAACAAATACAACAATAAATACTGGACAGGTTCTCACTACAAAGGGGTTCGAGAAAACAAATCATGGGTTTCCTCACTTGTCACAGATTAGCTCCTCCTCGTGGTCGCCGTCGATGAGGTTTGACTTGCTAGCTGAGGATCCCAAACCAGTGTCGCAAAACGTGTCCTTCAGAAATGACAAAAGGGGCTCTGTGGCGATGAAGGATGGCAAATTGTTCATAACGAGCCGCACGAGATCAGCGGTAGGGCCATCGATGAGATCGACGGCTGTCGAACTCGAAAGGTTGGGGGTGGGCAACTTAACCTGTGACATAACCCGTGTCAAGCCGCCGGTGTCGACGACCTCGATGTCGTAGCTGGCGTACGTGACATGCCAAAATACTCTAGCCCGCTAATTGAAAGGCTCAATCTAGGTCCAGTCATCATCGTCAGGTTCCTCGACGGCCACCTCGTGAATGTCGAGCGAAGAGGCCGTGATAAAGCTATTTTGGGCCATTTGCTCCTCGAGCTCCTCGGGAAGCGTAGCCGGGCTTAGGCTGCGATGCTCTGGAGTGGGTGGGATGGGGATCTCCGGGAAAGGGGGTGTTTTGCAGAAGTCATCTAAGAAACACAGGGTGGCGAGGGTATGTATATCGGTGGGTAAACTGCACAGGCATACCGGCAGAGGTTGACGATGAAGGCGACGCGGCGGCGGTGGCGACCTAGCTAGGTTTGGAGCGATGGAGGGGTGGTGTGTATGTGTGTGAGCGGGGGATTTGGGGTGAGCGAAGGATTTGTGTGTGTGTGTGTGTGTGTGTGTGTGTGGAGGGGCTCCAAGGTGGTGTTTGAGGAAATGCCGCGGGTACTAAAAAATTTACTAGGCGGAAGTAAAATGGCGGGGCTACCAAAAATTTGGATCAAGGGATTGAAGCAGAGCGGGGCGGGAGTAACGAACATCACACACGGTTAAAACATAATAATCATGTGCTATCAAACAGAAAAACACTCCATCCGAGCAGATATTTTTGAGATTGCGAGGGATGGAGGTGGGAGTAAAATGCCGGTGCTACTGAAAATTTGGATCTATTGATTGAAGCAGAGTGGGAGTAACAGACATCGCGCACAGTCCAGACATACTAATCGTGTGCTATCAAACAGAAAAACCATCTACGCGGGTAGATATTTTTGAGATTCCTAGTAGATATTTTCGGGAGGGGGAGGGAAGCCTCATGGAGCTCAATCTATTGTGATCATGTGGGTGACAGGGGCAGGGGCGTAGCACACGGGTAGTCCTAGGGAACCATTTCTATTTCATACCAGATCACAGACGGTTGCTGCGTCCGACTCGTCTGCTATTTGTAAATTTGGCCAAAAAATGCGAGAAAGGGTCAAAACACGAACACACTTGCATGTGGACCAAATATATGTATGAAAAGGGTGATTTGATGTTCATATACTCAATGCACAACTTTGATGTGGCACCTGTCGCGCAAAGCGCATGTTATTATTGCAACCCCCCCCCCAAACACACACACACACTTCGTGTTGCCGGGAGGGGAATCCTAGCTATGAACGCATGCCCCCAAATAGCTAGGTTTGCATCTCACCGTACCGTAACACAAAACCGAAAGGAGTACATCAACCCCCCCCCTTGCTTCCGATCAAATGTGGACCGTGTGCGGGCCCATAGATGTGTTCTTCTGGCGTTAGATGGGTGAGGCCACTTACCAACCACACCTGTGGGTGGCCCGATGTGTGTGTGTGTGTGTGTGAAAACGATGTGCTATGATATTTAAATAACCAAATCACAAATTTGATGTGGCACATGTGCATCGCAAATTAACCGGGCATCCCCGGCCCCACGGAGGTTCATCTAGTACGAAGTAGTATTGTGCCCCCCCCCCCCACACACACACACTCTGAGTCGGAGGGAGGGGGCATCTCACCAAGGCGTATTGTAAGAACTGACCAAGAAGAATCACCACCTTGGTCGTATAACCTATCTTGTTTGTTGGGTCAAAGTCATGCATTGACGTTCCACACGCAGCCCCACAAAATAGGCTAGCTTGTTGCTGATAACCACGCGAGGGAGTGCCTGAAGACAACCATTGCTTGCATGTGGCCCAAACATATGTATGAAGTGTCATGTGGTGTTTGAATATACCCAATGCACAACTTTGATGTGGTCGCGTGCTTTTGGAACCGGAAAGTCCCCACACGGAGCGAGGGTTCACGACGCGTAGTATATATATATATGGGGATTCATGTGTATGCGAGCCCTCGAACTTAGGTCTCGAATCTCACCATGATCGACATACGACTATGCGGTAACGCGAACCAAGAGAAGAAGAATCCACCCTGGTAACCTCTCTCGCATTGTTGGTCGAAGTGATGGACGTCCATGCGGGCCCACGAATATATAGGTCGTCGATGATAACTAAGCAAGGGAGAGTGTCCAAAGACAACCACTTCATGTATGTGCCCGAAACATATGTATGGACATGCATGATGCATGCATATCTGTTTGAATACCAGAAGCACAACATTTTCATGTAGCGCATGCATGCGTCGAAAAACGCACAGTCCCCACACATATCTGGTTCATGATGTGTCGTGTGCTCGCCCCCCCCCCCTTCACTCCGACCCAGTGGGAGGGATTCATCCGTACACATGCGCGCGAAGTATAGTTGCATGTACCGGACTGTATAAGATGAACCAAAATTTAATCCCCTCATAACTATAAGTCAAATTAACCTCTATCGCTGTCGGTCGAAGTCATTGACCAAGCGGGAACACAGAGATGGACGAAGCATCTCGCCAATAACCCCGTGGGTGAGTACTAGGGGACAACCGCCATCGCTTGCTTGTGGGCCAAACACATGTATGGAGATATGTGGTTGTGATGTTCGAATACCTAATATATAGACAGAACTTTGATGTGGCACCTGCCTCGGAAACCTTTAAGTCCTCCACACGAACCGAGGTTCATGACACGTAGTATATATATGTTTCCCCCTCCCCTCTTCGATGCATAATATATACTCCTACGTACCGTAACACAACCCGAAAATAATCCTCCTTGTTCGTCAAATTACCTTTCTCATTGTGTCATATATTAGATGGACAACGACCTCACGGGCCCATGGAGGGAAGAGTCGCAGGAGAATGAGTGACAACTATCGTCTGCATGTGGCACAATGTGTTGGTGATGTTTTTAATACCCAATACACACAACTTCTTTGCGGCACCTGCCTCGGAAACCAAAAAGTCCCCACACGGAGCGAGATCGATTCATGACGTGTGTGTAGTATATATGTGCTGCCCCGGCCCCCCTCCCCTCTTCGACGTGTACTATATACTCCTACCGCAACACAACCCAAAAAGAAACCTCCTTGATGGGTCAAAGTGGTGGAGGACAACCTCGCGGGCCCACGGATGGAAGCATTGCACGCGAGTGAGTGTCCTATATGGCGTGTAGTATTGCCCCCGGCCACCCTCTTCAACGCGTACTATATATATACTCCTACTGTACGTATAACAAAAACCAAAAAATGACCATCCTTGTTGGTCAAATTAACCTCTCTCATCGCATGTCATAGTGCTGGACGGCGACCTCATGGGTCGACGCAAGTGAGTGTCCTAGGACCACCGCGTGCATGTGGCCCAAAGATGCATGTCAAACTTTTTCTGCAGCGAACATGCGACCAAAGGAGTTTAGTGTTGAAAATTGAGAAAAATAGATAACACCTGTCCGTTTTTTATACATTGATTGATTTCCCAGGGATTTAAATGTGCAAAAATCAAATTTGATCTACATGAGACCCGTGATGGTGCACGAAAATGGATTGCAAAATTATATGTGTACGTGTCCCTGGGTGCATGTTTAGTCCCCATGCAAGAAATTTCTAACATCTAAAATCTTGATTTTAAAATCCAATAAATCCAAAAGTAAGTTGAAATTCATGAAACTGATCGTGGTGTCATATGGACACCAATAGACTGTGATATTATTATTGTTTTCAAATTTGAGACAAGTTTTGATATAATCTTCTTAAATACAGGAAATTGTAAATAATTATCAACCAATATCGGAAATGAACTCTTTATTCAAACCGTATGTGTTAGACCAACAATGTAAATGTCGTGCTTTGGTTAAGCAATAAAGCGGCAGAATTAATCATCAAAAAGGAAAAATCAATATAATATGTGTCGTGCATGCGTCCCGTGTGACGTACGAGCATGCGTGAGTTGACGAGATGCATGCTAGCAGGCAGACCGGGAGGTCGAGGCATGCGCGTGTTTGCTACGCATTCACCGTGGGGCGTGCTAGTAGCTGTGTGAAATGACGGTAGGCGTGCCAGCAGTCCGCTGCGCGGGCTCACCGGGAGGTGAGCCAGCCTTTTGACTGCCGCCCACCTCGCACCCACTACTCCATATTAATGGCGCACCCGATCCGCTGGTCATAATAGGCGTCCGCACACCCCGTCCACAGTTGTCACCACTGCATGGAGTGTATTAGGATTTTGCTGAAGTGCCCCATCGGTGGGAGTGGCGACACCGGGGCTGGTGAAGCACCCGCGTAATGAATGAAGCTGGGCGCAGAGGTTGATGTCGCCGCTGACGAGGTCTCACGCGAGCAGCAGCGCGACCTTGACTTCGTCGCCGTCGTCGTGCCTCCCCAGTCGAAGTCGGAGGTCCACAGCTACTCCGGCAACGACTCCGACTCCGACGGAAAACCAGTTAGTCACCCCCCTTTTGTTGGGAACAAAAAACCTTGGTTATGTTCACCCAGTACATGAAATTAGAGTAAGATTCGTTAGATCCGTGTAGTGTATTGATTGTTTGAATGGTATCTATGGTTAGTGATTAATTGTTTGTTCTGTACAAATGATTTTTTTGCTAATAATCCGACTAGTGTTAGCGTGCGTGCTAATAATTCGTAGCCAGATCTTGAGAATTTATTTTGAATGTCCTACATATATGTTTGTGCCCTTTTTTTCTTCCAGATCTGGATAATTGATTTTTAATGTCCTACATGTATGTTTATACCTTTTTTTCTTCTAGATTGCTATGTACACAGATGAGGCTCCGGCCAGCGGCACCGCCGGCTGTAGATCCTGCACCCGGCAACGCGGGCAGAAGCGGCCACGCCCCCCTAGATCTGAGGAACCCATAGAATATCGGGCGGACCGCATCAGCGATCTCCCGGATGCCATCCTTGGGGAGATCATCTTCCTTCTCCCCACCAAGGATGGCTGCCGCACATAGGTCCTCGCATCTCGGTGGCGCACTCTGTGGCGCGCCGCATCTCTTAATCTCGACTGTCGCCGGCTATCTGTCGTTCATGATTTTGAACTCCACGGAGCCATCATCTCCTCCCACCACGACTCCATTCAATGCCTATGCATCCCGGCATGCTGCCTGCTGCACATACCCTGCACAATGAACACCTGGCTGACATCCCATCAATTTGAAAAACTCCAACATCTTGAGTTCTACTATTACTATGGAAATAGCTGTCCACCAAGTGTTATAGTTGTGCCCTCACCACCAGTGTCCATCTCATGGTTTTCCTCCTCTCTCCACACCACCACCCTGGCCCGGTGTCATCTACCAGACAATCTGGTACAAATGCTTCGACTCTCACTACTAAAAAAACTCGCACTTGTGGTGGTCGATCTATCATAGGCCTCACTGCACAACATCATCCACTCCTGATGCCCTGCCCTGGAGCGCTTGCTGCTTGTTTTTGGAAAAGAAATATGTATTCGTTGTCTCCAAATAAAGTTGCCTCACCTTGTAAGCATTGGAATTTGCTTTAAAGGAGAGGAGCTCATCATCAAAGACGCCCCTTCACTCCAAAGGCTGCTCCTCGATTATCGTTATGCACCTTCGCAAATAACAGTGGTCTCTACGCCTAAACTGAAGACCTTAGGTCTAATTCCTGATCCGTTTGAAGGTTACAAGATGGTGGTTGGCTCCACACTTATTTAGGTACTATATATTATCATCAACACTTTTGTAATCATAAGCTGCATTTTTCATTTGTGTGCGTAAGTTTTATATCATCAACACTTTTGTAATCATAAACCGTATTTTTCATTTGTGCGCATAATCTTTATATAATATTGGACTACGCTTTTGGTACTAATATTATGTTCTATGCTCAATGAAGAGTTTGTCCATGGGTACCCTATCAATAGTGCTGGATTCTGTCAAGACCTTACGTATCAGTACGTGGTGTGTTGATCTGAACATGATTATCGGCTTGCTGCGTTGCTTTCCATGTCTGGAGAATTTGTATATAGAGGTGATGATATCAAGCACATTGATATACTTTACTAGAACTAACCGTTCAGTTGTACTATTATTTAGACATTAGCAGTTTTCAGTCTTCATGTCTATTTAGGCTAAAGGACATCGACAAAAAGGTATAACCAATCAGTGGCATAAGAAGCACCAGAATTTTCCCAGTTCTCATGACATTCGTTTGAGGACAATAATGCTAGAAGGATATGCATCCAACCATGCAAACACTAGCTTTGTCACATTCTTCCTATTGAATGCGAGAGTACTATTGTCCATGAGGATTAAGTTTTTTAACCAAAACTTTCTCATGGATGGACTAGTTGAACAACATACAAAGAAGTTTCAGGTGGACAAAAGGGCTTCTCAACATGCTCGGCTTCTATTTACAACAACTTGTCTTCATGTACCAAGAGATTTTCTAGTCCAGGATCTTGATTTTATGGATCAGACCGATCCATTTGATTGTGACTGCCGAAAACTTTGGTTGAGTTAGTTGTTATTGTCCTGTTCAATCTGGATTGTGTGTAAACCTGATGAACAATTAATCATCGTGCTTTTGTACCTTCTGTAAGCTGGGGTTAGATATTGCTGCCCTTTTCAACTAGGCTTTGACCCATATTTTCTTTCATACAAACTGGAGCTTTTATCAAGAAGCCTCATGGTTCCAAGAGGGAACTTGGTCACATGATCTGTGTGCGAAACGACATACGCTATATCTTCCCGCCTTGATTTATTTTAAGAGGCAACATGCAACTGTGCTAAACATGTGAAATTATTCAGGGTTCGTTTCGCCTTTTTATACATTGATTTTCCTAGGCATTTTTAACAAATAGCCACCATGTTATTATCGCAAACAGTCGTATTAGTCCAACCGTGGGCGTTTAACTAACCTTTACTACCGCGGGCAGCTGTTTGATTAGACGGGATGACTGTGAGCAGTCCACCGCGTACGCCACGAGCGCTGCAATTTATTGCTGGTTTTGGACTTTTGTTTCGACCACCTCAGGAAGGTATGTAGAACAGTCCTCCATTCTCATCTACAAGCACCGCCGCCGAGGATTACCGCCTGCTGCGAGATGGAGGACAAGCCGGCCAACAAGCGGGGGCGGGTCAAGCCAGAAACGCAAGAGCCTCTGGCGAACGTGGGCTTCATCAGCAGCCTCCCCGACGAGATGTTGGTAACCATCATATCCCACCTCCCCATCAAATATGGCGTGCGGACCACTGTCCTCTCGCGGCGATGGCACCCCCTCTGGCACACCACTCCCTAGACATCATTGTCGACCATGAGTTCTGCGGCGGGGCGTAGCAAATCCTGGACGCATTGTCCCATGTCCTCGACACACACCCTGGTCCGATCAGACTCCTTTCTATTAGCAGGCTCAGACTGTCGGATTTAGGGCTCCGCAGACCCATGAAAGATTCAAACTCTTGGGTGCATACAGAGAAATCAACTTCCCCAGCCTACCAACTCGTCGCCCTCACAACTTAGCTCAATGAACAGGAAAGGAAGAGACACGGCAGTTTACCCAGGTTCAGGCCACCTTGCGGTATAAGACCCTACTCCTACTTTGTGGTGGATTAGCCTCGGGGTGGGCTGAGGATGAACTGGTACAGAGGAAGAACAGCCTCAGGAGGTCTGTCCTTGTGTTGGTGTGAGCTAGTGAGGGTTCGGATGGCTCGATGGATCCCTCTGCCTCTATGGTGGTGGCTAAGCTATATTTATAGGCCTTGGTCCTCTTCCCCCAAAATGAAGGCGGGAAGGGATCCCACAACGGCCAAGTTTGAAGAGAGACAAATAGTACATCTTATTCTGACGAAAGGTGGTCTTCGCCTGCAAAGCTTCAAGTCGTGACATCGTGGTGGGCTCGGCGATGACCTACGTCCTACCGTCCTGGCGGTCTTGGTCTTGTATCACGGAAATGGAAACCTTTGACTGATTCCTCGGGACTCCGCGCCTGTGCTTGCCTCTTTAGCCCCAAAGAGGAAACCTGTTGTACTATGCCCGCTGGCGCCCGCCTGGCCTTGGTCATCATGGCTTGCCTCACCTTAAACTCACGAGATGAGCGCCTGCATAGAAATCTCCGCTCCTCAGGAGCCGGCCTAAGGAGGCCGCTCCCTCTGGTGATCTTGGCATCGTCCGCCTCGCGAGGCTTGGCCCCTCACGAGGGTTATGTGTTGTTGATGCTCAAGATGGGTCGTACCAGGCCGCTGACGGACCCGCGCCATGGGCCACAGGCTCGGACTTGGCTTCAAGGCGAAGCCAATGGGCAAGGGCGAAGCGCCGCGGGCCCCAACTGCCTGCGGACCCAGTTGACACATGGCCCTTGATGGGGCATGGGCGTCTTCGCTTCCCCCACGCAGCCTCGGCAACCATCCTGGGCTGGCAAAAAGGCTAGCGCTTGCCGCTGAGCTTTCATTGCCTTCCCTTTGTCTTGCTCCAGATCCCCTTCTCTCCCTGATCAGAGCGCCTCCAAATCTGTTGAACCTTTCCTCGAGCTCGCCACCAATGGAATCCGAGAAGGCGAAGCCCGCTGCTCCTTCCACGCGTTCAACCTCCTCGCCTGAGCCGACCCTTAGTGTGTCAAGCAGAAGCACCTCGCCGCCGTGCTCCTGCTGATGGTGAGCAATGACAATGAGGGGAGGGAGACAGCGCTTCGGGTCAGCTCCACCAAGCAGGACACCTTGGGGAGAACCTTCTACCCCTTCTTCCTGCACAGCGTCTTCGCTGGGCTTGTCCCCCCTTTCTCCAATTTCTTGTTCGACGTCCTCGACCATTACCAGATCCGTGCCCTTCATCTCCATCCCAACTCCATCCTCCTCCTGTCGACCTTCGCCTTTTACTGCGAGGTGTTCGTGGGGGTGGCGCCTTCCGTTGCGCTGCTCCACCACTTCTTCTACCTCCGGATGCGTAGCACAACCCAGTGCTCCGGGTGCGTCTGCTTCGTGCGTCCCATGGCAGCAATGCGCTCTCGAGGGCCGGGAAGAAGGTGGACGACTTCTAGCGCAAGTGGATCTTCATGGACCCCAAGCGCCTCCATGCTCGGTTGGAGCTGCCGACCGCGATGCTGGCGAAGTTGGACCAGTGGGCTCACGAGAAGCTCAATGACCCCCGGGCGGCGCCGGTCCTGGAGAAGATGACGATGGATCTGGAGGTGGAGAAGCTGACGGGGGCCATGCTCGTCAAGGAGTTCCTGACACAGCGCCTGGCTCTGCTCCAGGTGCACTCGCACCCCATGTGGGGTCTCAAGGGTGCGGACAATGACCTCCGACTGTGCCCGGAAACCTTGACGGACGAGGAGCTGAGAAAGGTCGTGCGCACCTTGCTTGAGAAGGACTCGGGCGGCCTCCCGGAGGCCTACCTCCCGCTGTACTGCCGCGACAACGGGGCGGTGGTGGCCGCTGCCATGCCTGTCTTCAATGAGCGGGGGCTTGTGGCGCCCAAGCTCCCCAACTCCCTGGTGCCGGTGTCCTCCAGCGAGAGCTCTAGGGAGGAGGGGAGGAGGACTCGGAGGCGACCATGGAGGAGGTGGGGGAGACCTCTCCCCCACTGCAGAGCGAGCTCCTCCGTGGCCTCTCCGATGACAATGATGTCGGCGAATACTTGGCCGAGGGTTCCCCGCGCTCCACCGGGGTCGTCATGAGGTCCGGGGCACCCCTCTGTGAGGCTAGGGCGAGGGACCCCGAAGAAGGGTGAGGCGGCGTTGCTTCACCAGGGCGACGCTCCCGCCTTGCCGCCCGTTGCCGCCATCCCAGAGCCGGCTGTCATGAGCCCGGCCGATCTTGAGGGCGTGGCGAAGCCTGTGCCCAAGAAGTCCGGGGGCGTCGCGCTCCTGGCCAAGAGGAGGGCTTACGTTGCTGATGGCGAGTAAGTATTTTACCTTGTTTTTGCTTCCCATCCTTGATGTCATGCTCACGATGTCCTCCTCCTGGTGGCCAGGCTGAAGCGGTGATGAAAAGGAGGGAGGAGACCAGGGCCTCTGACGCCACGCGACCTGCCGTGGCCGCGGTGACCTCGATGCGGGCGGAAGAGGCCGCCTCACGATTGCCAGCGGTGGAGCGAGCCCCTCGAAGCTCGGTGGCCAAGCCTCATGAGGAGACCGCCTCTATGGCCAAGCAGACTCACGGGCGCCCGTCTCTGGCGCACCTGCGGGGGGTTCGAGGGCTCCAGAGCCCCCTGCTGCCCTTGCCATTGTAGCAGCGCCAATCCAGGCACCGGTGCCACCTCCTCCCCAAGTCCTCACGCTGGCGGACCATGGCTCCTCTGCCATGCCCGATGCTTTGGAGGATGCTTTCACCACGCTGGACTGGCTCTGGGCCGACCTTCAGGGCATCGACCGGCGCGTGATGACAGGGCGTCTATGGCTGGTCTTGGGTGGCTCCAGGCGGACTCGTTCATTAGGGCGGCCTAGGGCCAGGCCGAGGCTGTCGTCGTGGAGGGCAGGAAGGAGGCTGGCGAGGCCATAGCGGCTCACGATGCAGCATCCGCCAAGGAGCGCTACCACGTGGTGGAGGCAAGCTGAAGGCCCTCCACGATGAGCAGGCCGCCCACACCCATCGTATCGAGGAGCAGGAGGAGGGGCTGAAAGCCCGGGAGGCTGCGCTTGCTGACCGCGACACTGAGCTGGAGCAGCAGCCCAGGAACAGGCCGCGGATCGGAGCCGCCTAGGGAAGCTCAAGGAGGAGATGGAGATGGCCCAGGCGTCCCACACCAAGCTTGTCTCCGAGGAGAAGGATCGGCTAGAGGCCAGGGAGAAATCCCTCGTCGCGGCTGAGAAGGCGGTCTTCGCGGGGCGCGACGCCTTCATCTCCCTCGAGCTGAGATCCCGCATGGCACTGCAGACCCTTTACGGGGAACAGTACGAGGGACCACTGGCTAGTACGGAGGAAGGCCCCGCTGACCTGCTCCCCAAGCTTGCCGCGGTGCTCGAGGGCATCGTCGCCGGAATGGGCCCCATGGTGGAAGGGTGTAACGCCCCGGATCCGTTGCGCCAGGTGTCTTCCAGATATTCGCCTTCGTTGCCATGTCATTGCTTGCGTGTTGCATTTTGCCATGTCATCATCTGCATTTCATCTGCATGTTTTTCAAAACATGCAACCGTTTGGGTTCCCCCGGTTCTCTCTGTTGTCCGTTCGGAGTCCAGACCACACTCGCACGCGCCCGTCGCCCCTCTCAGACCTCGTTTAGTGAGTGGCCGAAAAATGTTCTTGGAATGGGGTGATACTTGGCGTGCGGTCTTATTATAGTGTAGACAGAGCGCTTGTCAAGTTTTGTCGCATTCGGAGCTCGTTTGATAGCCCAACCGTTAAATATATAGCGGCACCGTTGCCGGTATTTTCGCCGGACGTTTCGGTCTCTGGAACAGTCGTCGGGCCTCACTTCTCTTCTCTCCTCTCAGCCCGAGGCCTCTCGTCACAGCCCACCTAGTCCCCCCTTCATCCAGAGCCGCACGATCGTGATCGTATGGCTCGAAAACCTCCCAAAACCCCCAAAACCTAGCCCCTACCCTATTTAAACACCCCCTAGTCCATTTTCGGGCTAAACCCTAGCCTAACCCTCCACCTACCTCCCAGCCACCGCCCTCACCTCCATTTATGTGCCCGGCCAGCCCAGATCCACCACTTGTCACCGCATCCTCCTTGATTTCCGGCGCCGACCAGCCTCCCACCGCCACTTGGCGCTGTACTAGTGGTCAGCCACCACTGCGCCGTCGCCCTCCACCTCTCCATGCGTGCCACGTCGCCTTCCCCACAGCCAGCATTGCCGTGGCCCGTCCAGGCCCGCACGGGGCCCCCGAAGCCCATCGGGGCCCGTCCCTCAACCCGCAGCCCCGAGCTCCCCGCTGCCCCGCTCGATCTGGATCGGGAGGGAGCCCGAGCGCTGCTCTCTCCCGCAGCGCCGACGAGTTCGCCTGCCTGCAGCCGTCGCCGGAGCCGCCGTCTCCGCTGTCCCAGGTCACCGCCTCCGCCGTCTCCCGTCCTGCTCTCCTCCTTCCTCACCGTCTCTCTCTCTTCCGCAGGATGCCGCCGTCGCCACAGCTCCGAGCTCGCAACCCCACTCATCCCCGCGTCTCCACCACCGGATCCGGCGAGTCGTCGGCCGGATCCGCCCGTTCCCGCAACCCCAGCCTCCTCCTAGCCTCCTTGCCGGCCGGTGCAGCCGCCGCCCTGCGCCATGGCCGCGCCTGCATGCACGCGCTCGTGTGTGTGCGAGCACATGCACGGCCACCGCGTGTGGGCTGCACGTGGGCCTTCCCCACGGCCTCGGCCCACTGTGTCGCCAGGCCCAGATCGCCCCGGCCCAGTAGCCGCTTGGTGAGCACGCCCCCTCTAAATCCCGCCCCGGGCGATGTATAGTTACTAGGCACTCACCTGTTTTTTTCTGGAAAAATCGCCCAAGTCCCTGAAAATTTGACATTATGTGTGCATGTTAGTGATGCCTTAACTCTCTGCTCGTAGCTCCATTTTGCATGTATGATATACCAAAATGTTCATCACAGTGTGCTCTACATTTTGTTCCATTGCACCATGTTCATTTGAACCCATCTAGATGCCCTAATCATCGTTGCAAGAGTGCTATATGATATTGACTGCTGTCTGTTAACAGAACTTGATGATTTGTCTTTTTCGTTGCATTTTGTGTGTGCATCCTATGAGCATGAGGTCTACTTGTGTTTTGAACTATATCATGTCATCTTTATAGTGGTGCAATCCATATATTTTTGTGATTCTTGTAGTGAGTGCATCGAGCTCGTGAAGTAGGGTACTTGCTGTTACTGTTTTGCTAGTCTAATTCTATTATATTATGATGCTATATAAACCTTCTTCCACAAGTCATTCTATGCATAATCTGGAGATGTTCACCATGCCCCTGGTTGCATTTATAGCCTGCCTTAGCTTGTTGTAATCTTGCTCCAAACTTGCTAAATAATGTTGCCGTCAGCCTGTTAACATTAAGTTCAGTTTTGCCATGTGTTTTGATAGTGATTCGTGCACCCTATGAACTTGATCTTGCCATTCTTAGCTTCACAAACATGTCTACTTACTGTTGGTCACCTTGCCATGCCATGTATTGCTCTGTGGTGAGTGGTACAAGCTCACCAACATGCCTACTTATTGTTGTTCCTGCCATGTATGAATTTGCCATATCACTTGCTATGTTTACATGGGTGCCATCATATTTTATGTGCCCTTTTGGCTCATGGACAGCAAGGGGCTTTTGTTCTATGCAATTAGTACATACATGCAATGCCTTTGTTTGCCATGATAAGTTCCTGTGGCATGTTGTTTGGTAGCTCTAAACATTGCAACCTGATGTTATTTCTGCTAAGTCTGAAACTGTTATTATTTGCAATCTTGCCATGTCCTTTTGAGCATGTTCTAGTGATTTCTGGAGATAGCTCAGTGTTCATGTTTTGTTATGCTTTACTTGTAATTCATGTCCATGCCTTTTGTTTTCCTGTTGAGGTGCTGTAGCATGTTGTTTTGGTGCTTGCAATATGCCTAGTTGCTGTTTTGGGCAGCATGCCCTTTAACCTTGTATGATGTGTATGTGTTGAACCGTTGCTCCGTTTTGAGTGTGCTCTATATGAAACTTGCTTAGAATTGCATGTAGTTTCATATTATCTTGTTGCATCCTTGTTTTGAGGTGTTTGCTTGATGTTTGTATGCATTTTGCATCAATGCCATGTTTGACTTATTTTACTCATATCTTCTAGGCCGTAGCTCTGAACTAATTGAACTTTATATGTAACTTGACTAGAATTTCATGTAGATCCTCTTGGTGCTCTTTAACTTGCTGTTTAACAACTTCAACTTAATGTTTGTTCAGATCTGGACCAATTTCGAAATTTGCATATGAGGACTTACCGGATTAGTTCTATGTTGTTTCCGGCCTCATTTAAACTTGCCTGGATATGTTATTCTTGTTTGCATCATCTCTTGCCATGAGTAGCTTCATGTAGCCTTGTCATACATCATACTTGGTTGAGCATCATGCCTTGTTCATGTGTGGTGTGTTTACCATGTTGTGTGCTTCTTCTCGATAGTTCCTGTTTCGTTGCGATCGTCAGGATTCGTTCGTCTACGCTTGGTTCGGCTTCATCCGTTTGTCTTCTTCATGGACTCGTTCTTCTTCCTAGCGGGATTTCAGGCAAGATGACCGTCACCTTGGATCTCACTACTATCATTGCTATGCTAGTTGCTTCGTTCTATCGCTATGCCGCGCTACCTATCACTTGTTCCTCAAGCCTCCCAAATTGCCATGTCAGCCTCTAACCTTTTTCACCCTTGATAGCAAACCGTTGCTTGGCTATGTTACCGCTTTGCTCAGCCCCTCTTATAGCGTTGTTAGTTGCAGGTGAAGTTGAAGATTTCTCCATGGTGGACAGGATTATGTTGGGATATCACAATATCTCTTATATTATTAATGCATCTATATATTTGGTAAAGGGTGGAAGGATCGGCCTTATGCCTGGTGTTTTGTTCCACTCTTGCCGCCCTAGTTTCCGTTATACCGGTGTTATGTTCCCGGATTTTGCGTTCCTTACGCGGTTGGGTGATTTATGGGCCCCCCTTGACAGTTCGCTTTGAATAAAACTCCTCCAGCAAGCCCCAACCTTGGTTTTACCATTTGCCTCACCTAGCCCTTTTTCCCTTGGGTTTCCGGAGCCCGAGGGTCATCTTTATTTTAGCCCCCCCCCCCCCCCGGGCCAGTGCTTCTCTAAGTGCTGGTCCGAACCGAGCAACCTACGGGGCCACCTCAGGGAAACTCGAGGTTTGGTTTTACTCATAGCTTGACTTATCCGGTGTTGCCCTGAGAACGAGATATGTGCAGATCCTATCGGGATTGTCGGCGCATCGGGCGGCTTTGCTGGTCTTGTTTTACCATTGTCGAAATATCTTGTGAACCGGGATTCCGAGACTGATCGGGTCTTCCTGGGAGAAGGAATATCCTTCGTTGATCGCGAGAGCTTATAATGGGCTAAGTTGGGACACCCCTGCAGGGTATTATCTTTCGAAAGCCGTGCCCGTGGTTATGTGGCAGATGGAAATTTGTTAATGTCTGGATGTAGATAACTTGACACCAGATACGAATTAAAACGCATCAACCGCATGTGTAGCTGTGATGGTCTTTTTTCGGAGGAGTCCGGGAAGTGAACACGGTTTTTGGGTTATGTTTGATGTAAGTAGGAGTTCAGGATCACTTCGTGATCATTGCTAGCTTCACGACCGTTCCTTTGCTTCTCTTCTCACTCTTATTTGCGTATGTTAGCCACCTTATATGCTTAGTCGCTGCTGTAACCTCACCACTTTACCCCTTCCTTACCCATTAAGCTTTGCTAGTCTTGATACCCATGGTAATGGGATTGCTGAGTCCTCGTGGCTCATAGATTACTACAACAACAGTTGCAGGTACAGGTTTATGCGATGATCATGACGCGAGAGCGATGTTTACTTGTTTTGGAGTTCTTCTTCTGCTTCTTCTTCGATCAAGGGATAGGTTCCAGGTCGGCAGCCTGGGCTAGCAGGGTGGATGTTGTTTAGGTTTCTGTTTGTGTTTCATCCGTAGTCGAATGTTGCTCTTATGTATGATGTATTGTTGTATTTGTGTGGCATTGTATGCCTTATGTATGTATCCCCATCTATTATGTAATGTTGATGTAATGATATCCACCTTGCAAAAGCGTCTTCAAGATGCGCTTCTATCCTTGGTGGGACCTTTGAGTTCCTTTAGGATAGGGTCGCATCTTGGGCGTGACAAAGGGGAAGCTCGCACGCTTTTTACCTCAGTCGCGACGCGCATCTTCAGCCACCTCCACCTTCGGGACCCAAGCTTCGACCTTGGCGTGCTACTCGAACCTGTGGCCCCTGAGTTCCACGAGGCTGCCGCCGAGGCCGTGGGGAAGCAGGTGGAGGCTTTGCTGCAAAAGTTCCTCTGTCTCGACCCCACGACCGGAGCTGGTGGCGAGAATGGCGGCGACGTTGTTGATGACGGGGCCCCCCAGGCGAGCGACGGTGGCATCCAAGGCTAAAGAAGAGGTCCAAAGACGGCTCTTCCTCCCGTTTTAACCCTTGCCTCGTGGAGGCGTGAGAACTTCTGCTTTGAGTTTTTAAGAGACAATATGTTCTGTAATAATTTGCTAGGATTTTGCAGTTTCCTTTTCATTTGCTTTAGTGTTTTGCGTCGGCAGGGCCCGGCCCCGCGCATACCTCAGCCGCCGTTGGGGCGTCCGGATCACCAGGATGAGACCAAATGGTGAGGGGCTATGTGACCAGTGAGGCCCCTGAGTCGCGATGCTCAGGGGTCCCCCTTGACGTACGAACAGCCCTTAGGAAGGAGTCGTGAGTGTCGTTTTTAGTGTTCTGCGTCGGCAGGGCCCGGCCCCACGCATACCTCAGCCGTCGTTGGGGCGTCCGGATCACTAGAACGAGACCAAGGGGTGAGGGGCTACGTGACCAGTGAGGCCCCTGAGTCGCGATGCTCAGGGGTCCCCCTTGACGTACGAACAACTCTCCATACCTTTCCTCATTGGGCTTTCGCTCGGGAGGGACGCGAGAAGACCATGTCCAAGTGACCTGGTGAGGTGGCGTACGCCAGGCGTGACCTCAGCGTAGCCCCCGTGCCCAGCCCCCTCGCGCGACCTTCCCGAGGGGAAAGCGGTGCGGTGAGGCTGAGCAGCAAGCCCGGCGGCTCTCTTGAGGTTACTGCAGCTGCTAGGTTGCCCTCAGTTGTTTATTCACCAGCACGTAGCATGGTGCTTCCGCTCTTGCACAGGCATAGCCGCTCCTCGACTGTGTCGTCCACCAGCGCGGAGCATGGGGCTTCCACTAGTGTGTGGGTGGGAACTCCCTCTGAGGGGAGACTCTGGGGCATGTACATCCCCGTCCTGGCACGTGGCTTGCACGACAGGACTGGAGGAGGTGTGTACGGGCACTCATGAGCCAGCACGAGACTCACGAGGCCCTACCTCAAGGCGGGTTGCGCCTGAATTTGGTTTGAAACATTTGCAAGGATCCTGCGAGATGGTTAGGTAGCCTGTGCCGAGTGAATCTCCTAAGGATATCACATGAGAAGGCCAAACACCAACGACCCTAGGAGGTGACATGAACGGGGCCGGCTCGCCAGACAGATCTCAGCCGCTGGGTTTGTCGATGCTACAGGGACGGACCCGAGCACAGACATCGTGCCTAATCTTCTCATGCGAAGGTCCTAAAGAAAGACAGCCGGCACGCGGCTCTTGCGATGGTGAGGCACCGGGTCGTGCGCCCTAAATTCCGCTCTTGATTAGCTCATGCAGAACAAGGCGCCAAGGACCATGGGAGGTGACGTGCACAAGAGCTGGCCCACGAGACAGAGCTTAGCCACTTGGGTTTAGCGATGCTGTAGGGACGGACCCGAGCACAGACGCCCTTCCAGTTCTTAATCATGAGGTGGTCACGGGCGGGTTTGCAAGGGAGTACAACGTTCATGGCGATGAAGCACCGGACAGGCAGGTAATGACATAAATCAACTCATGAAAGGGTAAGGCCAGTTCTGATATATGCGAAAAATGATACATGCTGCACGGACGGACCCATACGGCTTGGGGATAACACAGCCCAAGGGGCGCCCCCAACTAAACAACCAAAAAGTGTCACCTAGCACCATTGCTGATGAAGTGTTGGAGTAGCTGAAGACATGCACTGCAGAAGTCGCTCCTCACGAGGCGTCCGGCTCCTAAGCCACGCAGGGCTCCGGAGGCCCGGGGGGGCTCGCGGGGGTTCGTCACCTCCTCCGTCTGGACCGCCTTGCGCCTGGCCTCTTGAGCCTCTAGGATGTCCCGCATGTGGTGCTGGTGCACAGTAGCCATGCTCGGCAGACCGAAAGGCATGCGAACATAGCTGTGAGGGGGGCCCTCGCACCGGCCAACGTGGAACGGCCAGAAGAGCTCCTGAGATGCGCCTCTGTTGAGCCCTGGGATGTTGACGCAGACACGCAGCTCGCTGCCCTCGTCAGGGGCTGGCGCTGCGCTTGGAGGTGCGGCTCGTGAAGCTCCTTGATTACCTTGGTGATTAACTCCTGAGCGCCTGGCGCCTCGCGCCCTGCGCTCCTCTTGCGGAAACACGCGTTGAAGCACGCCTCCACATGGTGCCCGAACACCTCCCTCGTGACGCTGGCCAAGTCAGAGGCCCTCCAGAGGAGAGCCCCCAATCCCAACCTGAGAGGGGCGCCGGGCACGCTTCCCTATGCGAGAGGGGAAGGCGCCCCATAAGTGGGCGCAAGGCCTGAGGCACAATCGTCAGACACCTCATCCTCCTGAGATCCTCGGCGGAGTAGCTGATTCTTCTTCTTGGGGATGACCTCAGGGAGATAGATGGCACCTTCGTCATCTGGGTTTTCGACCGCCGCAGCCTGGTAGGCGCGCTCGAGGGAGCATACTCATCCTTCTCGTCGTAGGCGATCGTGATGATGCCTCTGCTCCCTGGCATCTTGAGGACATTGTAGCCGTGGTGAGTCACAGCCATGAACTTGGCCAGAGCTGGATTTCCAAGGATGGCGTTGTACGGGAGGCGAATGTGGGCGACGTCAAAGTCGATGAGCTCGATGTGGTAGTTGTCGCGCTTGCCGAAGGTGACGGGGAGATGGATCTGCCCTATGGGGACAGTGGAGCCGTCGGTCACCCCCGAGAAGGGCTTGGTAGGATGAAGATGGTCGTACGGCACTTGGAGCATGCCGAACGTCTCGACAGAGAGGACATTGAGCCCCGCGCTGCCATCGATAAGTGTCTTGGTGACGAGGACATTGCTGATGGTGGGTGAGCAGAGCATCGAGAGCGCGTTGGCAGTGGCCGCGCACTTGAGCTGGTCCAAAGAGTCGAAGGTTATGGCGTACTTGGAACACCTGAGGGGACGTGTCAGCTCGAGCTTGGGGAGGGCCGCGTTCACCTCGCGGGAAAACTGCTTGAAGATGCGATGGGAGGCAGGGCCCTGAGCACCGCCTAGGATGCAGGCGATGGCACGAGGCTCCTGGAAGCCCCCAGCCCCCTCATCTTGGTGGTGGTCGCCATTCCTTCTTGGTGGCGGCAGCAGCGAAGGAAGGCCAGCATTGCCCTGAGGGCGGTCCTCATGGGGCTGATCCCTCCAGAGGCCCTCGCGAGGCTAGCCCTACCAGTGGTCCTCACGAGGCTGGGCATGCCAGTCTTGGCGAGGGTCGCGGTTGTACCAGCGTCCTCCGCCACGGCCTCCTCCGCGATCGTAGTCGCGGTCATTGCGCTCGGGGCGCCGGTCAAGGCGCCCGTCTCGGATGGCCCTGAGCTCTTGGCAGTCATTGGTGTTGTGGATGTGTTCGTTGTGCAAGGCGCAGAACGGGCGGCTGCCCTTGGAGGACTCTGGGTGGTCGCAGACACGCTTCATCTCAGGTTCGGCCACGAGCACAACTGGGCCCTTGCGCTTCATGTCCTTGTCCTTGGCCTTCTTATCTTCTGGGTCGGCCTCCGGAGTCTCAAGGAGGGAGAGGCGACCTTCTTCTGCCCTTGCGCATCTGGTTGCCATGTTGAACATCTCCAGAGCTGAGCACAGGTCCTCATGTACGGCGAGCTCTTCCTTCATCTTGACATCCCAGACGCCATCAGTGAACGCCGAAATGATGGCCTCATCTGACACCTTGGGAATCTTGAGGCGAACATTGGTGAAGCATAGGATGTATTTGTGCAAGGTCTCCCCTGGCTGCTGCTTGATGCACCGCAGGTCACCCGCAGCATGAGCGCGATCGCGAGTGCCCTGGAAGTTGGCGATGAAACACTCTCGTATTTCATCCCGGGAGGAGATCGATTAGGCGGGGAGGTCCAGGAGCCATGAGCGCGCGCCATCCTTGAGGGCCATGGGGAACCATTTCGCCATGACTTTCTCGTCGCTGTTGGCCGCCTCGATGCTCAGCTCGTAGAGCTGGAGGAACTCAGCAAGGTCGGGGCTGCCATCATAGCGTGGCGGCAGGTCTGGCTTGAACTTCCCAGGCCAGATGACGAGGCACAGCTCTGGGGTGAACGCACGGTAGCCTGCCGCGCACAAGGGAACCCGCTGCAGAGGGGGAGCCAGGTCTTGGCGCTCACGCGCCGCCGCCTCGAGCAGCACGTGGTCTTGATGCAGTGGTGCTGGGAGCGTACGCGCCTCTCCTTGAGGCCTCTGCACCACTTAGCAGCTTGCTTCGTCGCGCGCCGGCGCCCTGCGCAGCAAGTCGCGCCGAGGAGCCTCACGCCTTGGCTTGACGATGGCATCCTGCCTAGGAGGTGGAGGAGGCGCACCGTGGGCCACGTTGCTCGCAGTAGGCGGCGAGGAAGGCAGTGAGCGAGACGGTGGAGGGGAATCTCCAGCGGCGCTGACGAGCTCGGCGATGCGGTCCAGCCAGTCCTTGTAGAGGTCATCGACCATGCGATAGCGCAGAAGCTCGTGTGGCATGACCAACGCAGTCTGCGTGTTCGCCGGCCTGCGACGAGCATGGGAGGACGAAGCAGCCGCCGGAGTCAGCCGCGGAGTGGCGGTGCGCCCATCACACTTCATAGAAGGCTGCAACGACGAAGCCTACTGCTCATGGGCCGCAGGGCCGGTGGAGGCGTTTGCCGCAGGCGACGGGGAACGGCGGGGGCACCGTCGCCCGGAGGTGCTGTCTGGGCGACGCGGGCGGCGAGGGCAGCCCGGCGCTCAGCACGAACTCGACGAGCGTCAGCCATGGGAACAGCGGAACGGTGGCGAATCGACCGACGGAAGAGAGGCTCCGACACACCCCTACCTGGCGCGCCAAATGTCGGATTTAGGGCTCCGTAGACCCAAGAAAGATTCAAACTCTAGGGTGCATGCGGAGCCACGCCGATGGAGCCACGTCGTGGGCCGTAGGCAGGCAAGTCTGGGTACCCTAGTTTCCAGAATGCCAACACAATCCCCACAACAAGACCGAACCCAGGTTGCACTATTGGTTCCTATCCCCAGCCCTAGATCGGCTCGAAGAGCTCAGCCTTCATGCTAGACGTCCTTGCTCGCTGCCTCCGTCCGTGTTTCGCCTTGCACTCACGCTGCGCCGCGCTACATTCAGACAGTGCATTTTCCCCCGGATTGATGCGCGCGCGCTCTTCATCTCCCTAAACTTAAGCACCTCGAGCTCATTGTCGTCCGCATCTCGAAGGTGGATTTGGAGCGCCTACTCGTCGGTTGTACAACGCTCGAGTACCTTCGTCTCCATGCAATGGATGGGTTCAGTAGCCTCCACATCACCTCGACGAATGTCCGTGCAATTTATGTGCATTGTTGGCGCCGCCCAAGGCTGTCAGTTGAGGTGTTTCATGATATTTTCATTGAGAATGCGCCTTTCCTTGAGAGATTGTATGTACATGATAAATTAGGTCCAGCAAGAATCAGGGTCATTCACGCACCGAAATTGAC
Organism: Triticum aestivum; assembly: GCF_018294505.1. Classification (NCBI taxonomy): domain Eukaryota; kingdom Viridiplantae; phylum Streptophyta; class Magnoliopsida; order Poales; family Poaceae; genus Triticum; species Triticum aestivum. The sequence continues at coordinate 333,268,694 of NC_057807.1, read as the reverse complement.
AATGTTGGGCAATTCCTATCTTGAATTCAACGAACTTGTTACTGGACCATTATCTGTTTAGGTACAACAGTCTTCTTCTTCTTCTCCTTCTTATATATTATCGGACAACATATTTTATCTAATTGTTGTTGATCTATATGTTCGCCTGTCATCCAGAAAATGATTCCAACAAGCTTGCCCCGGTCTCTATGCACAGTGAAGATCTTGGCACTACAATCTGTCGGCCCCGATATGGACGAAGTTGTTAGATTTCTTAGATGCTTTCCTTGCACGGAGAAGCTATACATCAAGGTGATGCTCCTTTCATGTTAATTGTTAACCATAACAGAGCTCAGTTTTTTGTTACTTTTACCCATGATTACAATGACAAATGTAGAATGATTTCTAAAGGAAATTTGGAGGATTTCAATACATATATTTTTTGAGATGCTAGTGTTGTACGCGTTTTATTCCTTCACCTGACATGCTTTTGTGATAAAAGTTTATCATGAAAGATTGAAGGTGGCATTTTCACTCTTTTCGTGTATTTTAGAAATCCTACAAATCAAAGAGGCCCGAAGTGTTCAAATCTACAGCTATGCACTAATATGTTGTCTTTGTTTGCAGATACTAGCAGGTCCGAAAGTAGAAAATGTTGGGGAATATAACAATCCCATTGAATGCCTTGATCTTCATCTCACAGAAATTACTTTTAACGAGTACCGAGGCACCACACCAGAAATTAAATTCGTCAGGTTCTTTGTTGAGAAAGCAAGGTTGCTCAAGGTAATGAGGTTTGCCCTAAATTTACTGCACAGAAGTGAATGGATTGCTAAAGAGCACAAGCGTCTACAACTGAATGGAAAAGGCTCTGCACAAGCTGAATTTCAGTTTGTAACTTCATATGACAGATTATTCAGAAGTCACTGTATCGAGCCCCTATATGACTTCCCGGTGGCTGTTCCTTTCGCGGAAATAATGCATGAAAAAGATTTGAAGAAGATGAATTTTATGTGTCTGAATAGTTTGAACCTTGTAATATTTGAATTTGGGTCTTGTAATGCTGGAATTTGAACCTTGCAGTATTTATGGTATTTGTTATGTAACGTAATTGGATGTTTCATTTGGTCTTGCAATCATGTCCTGTTACAAGTATATATATATGTTGTTCTTCTATACACATAGCAGAGCATATCACATCGCACATAGACCACACTAGGTAACCCGTCAGTGATGAATTCATCAATCGCAAATGGTTATATACCAGCAAGCGTTTGGCCACAACACACACGGCTTATTCCATCACAAACAGCTCGGATAGATCAACTGTATGTCACGTATCGCACATGCAACTCTAATCTGATTTGTGCTTGATGTCTCCGCCATCGCTCGCACAGTTCGTCTCATTTACCACGTATCACTGTGTCGGCCTCTGCTCGCGTCCCTCGTCGCGTTGTGCTCGCTGTTAGGCGCCGTGGCGCGCTCTGCTCGCGTGCCTTCACACACTCGGCTTGTGGACAGCTTTTCCTTGCGTGTTCAACTGCTATATGCATATATATGGTTGAGGCGTCGCGAAGCGCTCTGCTCGCGTCCCTGCGCGCGCGCTCTGCCAGCGGTTGGGGCCTACGCACGATCACATTGGGGGCCCATATGCATGTGGTTGCACCACGCGCGTAGCCACGATGCAGTTACGTGCGACACGATGGAGTTGCGCGCTGCAAATTAGAACTGCCATCCAGGCGTCCGGATATTCCAATCCGTCCGGCTTCCCCATTAATTCTCGCAGCCATTATAACCTTAGTCTCTTCAACCTTTCGATCTCGCCCCACAATACAACAAGCACACCCACGACGACACATACAGAGAGGATATCTAGCGGCGCTCCAATGGAGTTCGGCGAGCATAAAGTCGAGACCCACGTGAGGGAGACGGATCTCACGGTGGTGTACAACATCGACCCTACCGTGGTGGAGGACTACATCAACACCGTGGAGTAGTTGCTTGCTGGAGACAAGTACAAAGTGGTCGGCATCGACCTCCAGTACACCGCCGGTCTTCTCGGCAAAGATCAGAAGGTTGTCGTCGCCCAGTTGTGCATGCGCCATCATGTCCTCATCTACCACTACTGCATGGCCATAAAGCCTTGCGATCGTTTCGCCAGGTTTGTCAACAACACCGACTACAAGTTCGCTACAATGGAAACCACCAACGATGTAAAAGTGCTTAGGGTTACGGGCTTGGCTTGCAAGAACCTTGTTGAAATCCGTGAGCACTACAGGGTCTAGGGCAGCACGAAGGACTCCCTGGTTGAACTCGCCTCAGCCATCATCGACCCATACTATGAAAAGATGAAGCGCGATGCCAACAGAACACGTCTCGTATCATGGCACAGGGCCTGGATGTGGCAACTGGATGAACGTCACCTCAGTTTCATGGCCAAGAGCGTGTACACATGCTACGAGATGCACACATGGATCGTTGACATGAGGAAGTGCCTCGTTACCAAAATCGACGAGGTCGGATCGAGCCACAAGCAAAGCAGTAGAGGCAAGCTTCACAAGAAGTAGATGATGATCAGATGATCGTTTATCCTAGTTACTTATGCATGTAATATATAGTTGACTTTGGTGTGTGAAAATGTCATGTGTATAGTAGCCACCTATGTAATTATGCATGTAATAGTTTACTTTGGTGTGTGCAAATGTCATGTGTGTAGTAGCCACCTATGTAATTGGATGTTTAATTTGGTTATGCAACCATGTCCTTATAAGTGTGTGTGTGTGTGTGTGTGTGTGTGTGTGTGTGTGTTGTTGGTGTTGTTGTTCTGTATGCAATCCCAATGCACAACACACACGTCTTATTAGCAGCAATTGTTTGTATTATCGGTCTTCGCACACATTTCTGATTATAGACCTGTTTGTCGCGTATCACACACATCTTGTTAAATTGAACCGTTTCTGTTATCTTGGCTCAACGCAAATAGTTCATCCGAGTGAACTGTTTGCCCTCTATCGCACACACTTTGATTTGGTTGACCGTTTCTTTTGTTCCGCCTAATCACAAACAGTTCATCCGAGTGAGCCGTATGTCGTATATCGCACACACACCTTCATCTGGCTGCCTGTTTTTGTTCTTCTGCCTCATCGCAAACATTTCATTGAACTGAACCATATGCCCCTCATCGCACACGCAACTAAATTCTGAACCGTGTTTGATGCATCCGTCATCGCTAACATTTTGCATCTTTTTTGATGGTTTTTTACATCACTGTTTGCGATTATTGCATCGCACACAGTTTCGTCGAAGGGTCTCTGATTGTAGTGTCACGTTAGCAGCATCCTGTAGTAGTGCCCCGACCTATATATATATGTGAGGAGGGAGAGGGGCAACACACATGACGATCCCCAAACAGTGTGTGGCGCCCCTCTCCCTCTAGTTCTTCCTCCATCATAATTTTCGTAGTGTTCGCGAAGCCCTGCGAAGATAGTTGCACCACCACCGTCACCACGCCGTCGTGCTGCCAGAACTCATCTACTACTTCGCCCATCTTGCTAGGTCAAGACGGCGAGGACGCCATCGAGCTGAACGCGGAGGTGTTGTGCGTTCAGTACTTGATCGGGCGGATCGTGAAGGTGTACGACTACATCAACTGCGTTGATTAAACGCTTCCGCTTTACAGTCTACGAGGGTACGTGGACTTACTCTCCCCTCTCGTAACTATGCATCTCCATGGATAGATCTTGTGTGCGCGTAGAATTTTTTTGTTTTCCATGCAACGTTCCCCAACAGTATTCTCCCTCTTTGTGTAAACCTTGCATATTATGAGAGAAAAGGCATTAGAATTATTCAACAAAGTGTTATATTGAATAAAAAACACTATAAATAATAGTAGGAAAACATGATGCAAAATGGACGTATCAGGCCGCGACGATGCTTGTCGGAGGTGCAGAGGGCTCAGAGCCTCCCCCCTCTGGCCACTGCGGCACGCCCAGGGGGCTCGCCGCGCCATCTGCGGAAGCTTCGAGGACGGTCGTGGCCAGAGGATCCTCCATGGTGCGCTCCGCGCCGCTCTCCGCGGCGGTGATGAGAGTGGCCATCGGGGGCTTGGGCGCCTCATCATTTCCCGTCGCCACGTCCTTGCTCGCGTCAGGCCCCGTGAGGGACGCCACTCGTCATTTCCCGTCGCCACTCTCGGAGAGCGGTGCCTGGGGCCAAACCGCAACGGGCGGGACGAGCAGGCCCTTCCGTGGCTCTAGGGGGCGTTGGGCGCTTCTTCGGCACTTAAGCGTCCTGCTATAGCGCCAGAGCAGCGCGGAGCTTTCTTGTGTCCCCCGGGGCTTAGGTCGCGTCGGCGTCGTCTTCGGGCCAGGGGACGCCTTCTTCCCAGCCACCTTTGTCTTTTTCTTCTTCGGTCATTGTCATGGTGCCTGCACAGGCAAGGGGTCAGCTCGGGCTACGCGGGAGTACGGGCGCAAGGCGCAAGGGAGAGCCTGAGTGCTTACTCGTCGTGCGCAGACCATTTCCGCTTGTTCTCTGTGGGGGACAATGCAGTTGCCGCCCTCGGTCGGGTCCCCGACGAGCCCGGCCGCGCCGACACCCTCCCTGAGGGCCGGGGAAGCCCCTTGGAGGGGCTCGCCCGCCGAGGGCTCGGTCACCGCCCCATCGGGATTGGCCCCTGCCATGAGTGGCTGAGCAGCCGCGGTACCAAGCCCCAGCCCTCCTGCCGCGTCGGCGGGCCGAGGAGACACAGCCTGGGGCTGCTCGTCTGCGGCGTCGTCGTCATCCTCGAAGTCGTGAAGGGACCTAGGTGGTAGCGTGGCGGTGCCCGGCCAGTGCCGTCCTCCTCTGCCGTCTCCTCCGAGTCTTCGTCGTTGGCACTCTCGCTGGGGTCCACCACCACTGTGGAGGGGTTCTCGCAAGGGCCTTCGATGTCGTTCGACACAAGCCCCCACTCGTCGAAGATGGGCATCACCACAACCAACTCTACCTTCTCCCGGTAGCAGTACAGCGGGGACGCAACCTCGGGAGGGTCCTCGGGGACGTAGCCAAGCAGGGCCCCCAGGACCCCATCCAGTTCCTTAGGCGCTAGGCCGGCGACGTGCAACCTCATCGTGTCCTGCGTTAGTATACTCACACACGGGCCGTGAGCGCGCTTGGAGCGGCGCGATGCGCTGCCCCAGGAACTCCTTGACGAGCATCAACCCCGACAATCTTACAGCCCTGTGCGCAGCTATCCGCTCCAGGACGGGCTCCACCCTCGGGTCAGTAAGCTTCCCGTAGCCCCATCCGGGGTTCTGCTTAGGCCGGTCCGCCGGAAGCATCAGGAGAGGGCTAGTCCGGCACGCGTCCATGAAGACCCAACATTGTCGATAGCCTTCCACCTTTTTCCCGGCCTTCAAGCGGCGGTCGCACCATTGACGTCGATGAAGGAGACGCACGCGGAGCGCTGGTCTGGGCCGGTGAACCGCAAGCTGAAGTGGCGAAAGAGCGCCACCGAGGGCCTCACGCCAACAAAAGCCTCGTAGTAGAAGGCGAATATGGCCAGGAGGAGGATGGAGTTGGGTTGCAGATGAAGGGCGTGGATCCGATAGTGAGAGAGGATGGCGTAGAAGAACTCTGAGAATGGCGGGACTAACCCGGGGAAAACGTTATGGAGGAAGAAGGGGTAGGCGGACTCCACCCAGGTTGCTCCATGCTCACGAGCCTGGACAGATCTTGGTCGCTAGCCCCTCATTCTGGTCACCAGCCACCATTGGGAGCACCGGGCCCAGGTCATTCGTGCTGGCGAAGGAGGAGCACAGGAGTGTCGCCCCGACGGCGGACGGGCTTGCGGCCAGGGCCGTCGGCTTCGCCTTGCCGGCAGGCGCCATGCGACTATCACGGAGCTGCGAGCGAAGATGGGGAGTGTCGCACCTGAGATTGGATCGCGAGGAGTCAAGCACGAGAAGGGAGGCGTAGGAAGACGGATGCAAAACAGAGAGAGCAACGATGGCCCCGCGTCGCGCCCGGCAGGCTTTATGTCAGCCCGGGCGGTTGCCAAGGCGTCTTGGGGGAAGTGGGGGCATCCCGCATCCCGTCCTGCGCCACGTGTCGCGCTTGGCCCGCAGGCGGTTAGTGCCCGCGCCTTTTCGCCCTCTCCCCCCCCCCCCCAACGGGCAGAGACGTGTGCTTCGCGAGCCCGGGGGCTACTGTCAGACGCGTGGGACTGGGGTACCCAGGCCCGTCTGCCTGCGGCATGCGGCGCGTATCCCGGGCCCATCGCGTGGCCCGCTACTGTACTTCACGAGAAGACCCTCGCGAGGCCCCTGCCTCGCGGGGCCTGCGTCAACAAGCGCCACCAGGAACCTCGCGACGCCCTCTCCCAAGGCGGTCTCGCGAGGTTGCCTCTCGAGGCCTCTTCCCTGAAGCAAGCAACTTGAAGGCTCTTCAGCCCGGTCCCACAGCCCTACGCCCATAACGTGGGTGACGCGCGCGACGACGATGGAAACCAAAGGAGAGCCAGAGGAGCGCCAGCAGGCGCGGATAAGGAGGCTTTCCCCTTTCTTGTTAAGGGAGCAAGGCCATCCACCAGTTCCTGAGGCAATCCCCAAAGGTTGCCGATTCGGTGCATGAAGACCAGGACAGTGGGCGCGCCAGGGCGGAGGTCGCCACCGAGCCCACTACGCGTCATGGGCAGTAGCTTTCCAGGCGAGGACCGCTTTTGTCAGGATAGACTACGCCCCTGTCCCCCTTCAAACTGGTCGTTGTGGCAACCCTTCCCGCCAAGTGTTTTCAGGGCAAAAGGACTAAGGCTAGTAGAAAAGAGGGCAGGATGCCGCCGTAGAGGACTTGGCCCGGCGGATTGACTCTCTCTTCCCCACAACCCTTGTACTCACATCCTCCCTCGCGAGAGCAATCCAACCACAAAGCAGGAGTAGGGTTTTACACTGCAAGGTGGCCTGAACTTGGTAAACTGCCGTGTCTACTGTTCTTCTTCTCTAGTTCATGTTGATCGGAGCGTAGCCGTGAGGTTGAGAGGACGTGAGGCAGAGCAGAGCGGTAACAACGAGCGCACCCCAAAGTTCGAACCTCTTGGGTCCCCGGAGCTCCGATTCCGACAACAACTGTTTTATATAGAAGCTTCCTTTCACTTAGCCAAGTGCTTCGCCGAATCAAGAGATCTTTTCCAAGAGGATGGATCTAGCCAGGTCTTGTTGTCATGTAAATGTATGGATCTTTTAGGGCCTATTGCTAAGTCTCTTCTCCTTGGCCATGCCATCGTCGCCCCAAGCCCAGGTGAACTATTTATCCTTTTGATTCCTTTACTCCAGCTCCCCCCTTCACTTTCCATGCTTCTCCTCCATGTACAGACCTCAAGCTGGGGGTTGGGAAGCACCATGGAGACAGAGAAGCGGCCACAATGCTCCGTGAACAAATACACATAGTTCAGCAGCAAGGTAACTCATCTCTTCACCATATAATTTTTTGGAAATTGTGCAGCTGCAGGCATGCACTAATTTGTGATTTAGCACTTGACTCTCTAGTACAAAATTTGGTACTACCTGTTGATTGTGCTAGAGATACAGTACTTCAGTTCCTATACTCGAATCAGTTTGGCATAGGAGGTGGAGGGCCAAAATCTTCCTCTCTGGGACTTCTATGTTTGTAACCATAGTGCAAGTTGGGGATCTTTATTCTGTTCAAATAAAATTACTTGCAACTGCATTCACACGTGTTTCATTATTTTTATGCATTGCGTATTCATAAGCTACTACAAAAGATTTTGTTGTGATGATGCAACGCATGATTTAATAATCTTTTACCCTACACATTTTACATCTGGTTTCATAAACATTGTGCTTTTCTCCACGTCAGCCACCTGGTCACCTTAACAAAGTCAATGGCTGTAAAGGATTTTGGTGGTGATTCTGGTGAAGGACTGAATGCCCAGTCTATCTCTATCAATTGCAGAACTGGAAAACCTCTCATCTGTTGAGTGATATTGATTTGTCGAGAGCTGTCGAAAGGTTTACTTCCCAATTTTAGGCACCTTCATGCATTTTAGTCGCAACACTTACAAAAGTGAAATAAAATTTAGATCGATAGCTCAGCCGAGAAAATACCTTTTTTGTCTCCTTTGATTTCTTGTCCAGGCAAGGAACCATCTTGCACTCAGCCAGATTCATGTTCTTTGACTCACTTTTCCATCAAGGTAAACCCTTTGGTTCCCGTTCTGTCTTTTGTTCAAGTGACGTTCTCAATCAGTTTGTAGTCCATGTCTTCAGATCATGTACTCCCTCCGATCCAAATTAGTTGTAGCTCAAATGGATGTATTTAACACAGAAATACATATAGATACATCCGTTTCAGCGACGAGTAATATGGATCGGATGTAGGATTTTTGATATGCAGATCATATACTTTTAGCCGTATAGTTTACAGCTAGAGCATAACGAGCACTCATATTTGGATTATGTTCCTTGATCCGCCTATGTAAAACATTTGTATGTACTTGAATTTTAATTTTAGGATCTAGATAGATTGGCTCATGGCTTTATGTTGTCATATACTGGCTGCTGAAACATGGAATTGATATTCAACCAATTAGTCAATGCTCTTCATAGGTGCTAAGCAATGGACGTGGGCATCTTAATTCCTAAGCACAACACTTCCAGTCATTTTTATGACTCCAAGAATTATATGTACTATGCATGAGATTTAAATTTTCGAAAAAATAGGTCTATTTTACGATAGAACTAAGGACCGAGCTAGGCGCAACCGGCCCAAATTTGGTCCACCTCACCCGCACACGGGATTGACTCTACCAAGGGTGCAAGCGGTGCGGGCTGCTCGCCAATCCCACAAGGCCGGCCCGCTAAACACATCATAAGTGGGCTCCCGCGGTTGTACGCAAAAGTCAAGCGGGTTTATGCGGGGATGTCCGGCGGTACCCGCAATTTCCCCGCGTCCATGTACATTTATACGTTCAGCTAAAAAATGTACATTTATACGTATGCTAACAACAGTTCTTCACTGGATACAAATTAAGCTGTAGAAATAAATAATTAGATGAATAGACGATGTTGTAAGTGAAATTTAACGATATGAAAGAATCAAAGGAAATTAGCTGTATTGTCGTGCATAAATACAACTGCATCTTTCTTTCTAAATGTATGTTGCCGTCAAATAGTTTTAGAATTAACGCAAAAACAAAGATAATAGAGAATGAAATTTTCAGTTTATGTACCGAGAATTGTAGGCAGTAGATCTAGTCCATTATGTCCTAAGATTTATACAGGATCTTAGACAGAAAGTAATGTAAATTGCACGTACTACTTGATTCCCTGAAATCTCACAACCATTTGATTGCATAAAGCAATAAAAAAACCATATCTGATGTAGTACTGATTCAGCAGGGCACGGCCTAATTTCTTTCCTTAGCAGAAAAAAAAACACCGTATTAACTAGCATAGCAGCTTAATTGCTCATACTTTAAATTCAAGCTAATTTAGAAGGGCTAAACTTGTATGACAACGTATACACATAACCAAGCTCTGCATTGGAGCCTCATAACTTACAAGAATCAGGAAAACCTAGAAATACACAAAACAAGAACCCTAGAGGTAGAAGACCATACCTCCAGCAGGAAAGCCAGCTTACTTCCAGAGAAGACTTCAGGTGGTGGGAGCGCCGCCCATAGGAGGCAATGCAGCAAGCGCTGCCGCTGGGAGGCTTCAGTGATGCAGGATGGGTATTGCCTCCTACCTCCATACAACCTCCTCTCCAACTTCCTGGACACCGAATCACTGTCCCTGTGGTCTCTCGCCACATTACCTTGGGGAACATGTTCAGAAAGGGATGGAAGTAATGCATGTTCAGCAAGTTAAGCCATAGATTAATTACTACAGGTGTACAGTACTAAATGCAGCACCACAGGGATCAAGCAACGAGTCGCAATGTAATTATCCCACAAATTAAGCATATTTTTCCTCCTGTAAGATGAAATCTATAGTATCAAATTTTAATGCAATGGACAGCCTCAAGATGAAGGGGACACATCAAATATACTCCAACGCATCAAGCATTGGGCAATAGTTACAAGCTTGAATTGAAGGGAAAGAAAGAGTACAGGCTTGGTAGCTACAGAATTATGAAGTTCAGTAATTCCTTCAAACTAAAAGATATAGGACAGATGATTTGCAAAGTAAATAACATAAGAATATCATGCAAATCATATTTCAATTAGGACCGGAAGTGAACCGCAGCACGCGAAGGCAAACCCAAATCCTCAGTTGCTTGTGTCCTCTCCTCAGCAGTCCATGGATATCTTGATGGACAAACCTTGTCCTTGATCTCAGGATCCAAGTCACCACAGCGCCCACACACCACTCTGTCGTACAGAGATATCTCTGCCACATTAACCGCAGCTTCCACGACACACCTGATATATCACACAAAGTTGTCATCAGGCTGGAAGCCGTAGATGGTGAGCTTAACCAGATTCTTATGCTTGAAATTAGGGGCATATGGCTTCCACTTCACGTCTGCCTTATCGCAGAAACCATTTTCCTTCCGGAACTCTTTGTCAGTGAAAATTATGCACCAATGATCCCATACTGTGATGCACAGCTCTTTTAGGGAGGGAGCAGCTTCAAGGATAAACATTGTCCAAGCTAAATCACATCCTTCAGGAAGATGGTCCAGATTCACATGCTGTAGTTTGCTGAGCACAGACGCAAGCAGTTTCGGGCATTCTGGGATAATCCAAATCTGGGATAGAAAAAAAAACAATTTAAAACTCAGTGCAAGTTGTGGGGAAGACGCAAGTTACTATTGTTACATATACGTCATACATAAGGGCAAAGGACAGGGATGATTCAAATGACAAATGCATACCTTTTCACTTCTAAAATCCAGATGTAGTTCGCTTATGGAAGGAACATTAGCAAGTAGCTGACTTAACTCAATATTCTTTTCTGAACGGACGCCAATTTTAGTAAGGCTCAGCTTTGAAAGCTGTGGCACAAAACCAAAATACATGGGATCTTCACAAGAGGACCAATTAGTATAGGCCACATGTTTGAGTTTTGGTAGACATATCAGCTCAACTCTCTCAAACTGCCCATAATCAACCAAGAGCTCAACAAGTTGAGCATGCTCTACTTGCAGCACAGAATGGATCCCTGAGTCGCAATGGGTTAAACGCAAAGACTCCAAGAGCTTGCATGTGGTGAGGATGTTGGGAATGTCCAGTGCACCAAACCTCATATTGCGCAGCCACAGGCGCCTAAGGCCAGCAAATGCATTTGGACAAGCACAAACAAAATCATTGAACTGCTTCCCATGGTGGAGGAGATCGGCGGAAGAGCAGATCTTATAAGGCTTCTCTGTTACAATCTCAAACTCAGCAGCGTCAACCTTCTGTGTTGCCATGGCGCTGGCCACAGATTTGCCAATAGTGAGAGAGTCAGGTTGCATCAAGATAAATCTGATTTTGAGTTTGCTGATGGTGATCTCCGGGCTCCTTGTGGTCAAGATGTTATCTGTAACATGAGCCACAGCACTGTTGGTTCGAAACACGTCACTCAGGCTGAGGCTGGAAACACGAGCTTTATCATGGTAAGCTGGAATGGAATCAAAACTTAGGAAGAACTGCGAGAGCATGGTGGGTAGCTTAAGCATTTGCTTGGACAGGACGCAGACCCTTATTGCATCAAGCGTGTCCACCCTCTCAAGAATGTTGAGCAGTAGGTCATTGGGCAGCTTGCTAAGCCTGTCTCCTTCTCCATTGCCAGCACTAGCTTCCTTGCGAGCTGCTTTCTGCATTGCATTTAGGTGGAACAACAAATAATCAGCCTTTTGAGGACAAACACCAGGCACAAAAGAATTAAAACTTACATTGCGTCTGCGACGACCATTTTTATTCTTCATGGCTGATCGGATGAAAAACTGGCCTTACTGAAGTCGGAACGCCTGCCCTGATCGGATCAAAAACTGGCCTTATTGATGTCTGTGACAACCCCTCTTACTCCTATATATTAATTTTTTGGCCGGCACAACAACGATGTCGGCGAAAAATAAATAGGGGACGCCAACTTATATTCCATCGATGCACGGCCCCTCCTACTCCTCCCAATCCTCTATTTATTACTGAGGCCGGCTCTCCTCCAAAAGGGAGATTATTACAGGAAAGGGAGGAGGGCCCTGATTACAACTTCTCAACGGACAGACTCCGAATAAAAATTAATCCTTTTGGGCTGCGCTTGCCGCACAAACCGAAATCGATCTCCTTTCTGTCTGGACTGCAGAAGGAAATTGACTCTTCTTCCGCCTCCGGCTCCCTTGAGATTATTTCACCCAAAACGCCGCCAGGCATAATAGCACAGGCAGCGGAGGGTGGTTACGACACGAAGAGCGATTGCGGCCAGCAGGGTTGGTGGTGGCAGGCGGCGGAGAAGGGAGGGGGCGTTGCCGCAGGGGATGGCGGCGGCCGGGGAGGAAGGGTCCGCAGGACCGGCTAGGGTTCCTCTTATGCTACCACATCGTACGCGCGTTTGGGCAGTTGCCTGAACCTCATATATAAGCGTTCCGGGCCATTTATCTTCGGCCCAGCCTGAAGAATAGCATCTGAATTTATTCTTTTGTCAAAACAAAGAAAATGGAGTTTCCACAACTAAAAATAAAATAAAAACGAAGGTTCTTTTGAACCCTGATAAGTGTCATATATGTGGCAGGCAAAATCTTATTTGTGCGGCGAATCAACATGTGGTTGAGATGGTTAGGTGGACAGTGGTATCCCCAACCCACCAGGGTTCAAGTTCTGGTGCTCGCATTATTCCTGGATTTATTTCAGGATTTCCGGCGCTGCGCTTTCAGTGGGAGGAGACGTTCCCGTCGACGACGAGGCGCCTGCGGTTGCTTCGTAAATCTCAAGATGATATGCCGGCTCAGTCTCTCGGTTAGAGCATCACTAGTAGTACCCTCAAACCTAAAAAATAACCTTTTAAGGGTTGGAGCTCGGGTATGCTCTCCCAGCCTCTAAAAGTGAGGGCTGGAAAGGGGAAACAACCCCAACCTCTATTCCTCCGCTCTGAAAGCGCGGGGAAAAAAATCAGCCCCATCCCTTTCTCCCGCCGCCTGATGGGGTCATGTACCTAGGGTAGGGTCATGAACCTGATCTAAGTACCTTGCCCAAGGACACCCTTAGAAGAGGTCGCCTTCCAGTCGACCAACAAGGGACTCACTCGACTGGCTTGAAGGACTCGACCATGAAGACTCACTCGACCATCAGGAGGTCAAGAGGCACTCTGCACTGCAACGGCCTGTAATTAAGTAGGCTTTATGATAGTAAAGACACTTTATGTGGGGCGTTACCAGTAACGCCCCAGACTTAACTCACCTTAAAACCTCTCCTACGTGGGCTGGCTGGGGTCCTGGCGCACTCTATATAAGCCACCCCCCTCCACAGGTAGAGGGGTTCGGCACCTTGTAACTCATATACTCATAATCCACTCGACCGCCTCCGGGCTCCGAGACGTAGGGCTATTACTTCTTCCGAGAAGGGCCTGAACTCGTACATCCCTTGTGTTTACAACATCTCCATAGCTAGGACCTTGCCTCTCCATACCTACCCCCCACTCTACTGTCAGGCTTAGAACCACGACAGTTGGCGCCCACCGTGGGGCAGGTGTTTTAGTGATTTTGTGGAGAAGTTGCGATTCTTCCGAGTACTTTCATCATGGTGTCTGCTGGAGTTTTGGTCGAAGGTCGAGAGATCTGTCTCGGCACTCTCACCTTCATCGCCGACGACTCCGCCTGGCTCCAGGAGGCTCCACTCGACGTTGATGCGCTCCCCGTCCGCGGTGCGACGCATTTTCGCGCATGTGTCCGCGGCGTTCTGCTGCGGCAACCGTCGACCCCGTATCGGTCGACTCCTCCATCGTCCACCCTCCCGGTCTCCCGCCAGCGCAAGCGCTCGGGCCGGTCGAGGCTTCAGCGATGGGTGAGGCACGCGGTGGCTCGCCAATCGGCCACCACCCAAGTTGCGGCAATCGAGCCCGACGAATCTCTCTACGGCTTGTTCGATCTGTCGACTGGCTCCGTAGAGACTGCATCCGAGTGCGGTAGCAGTGATCCAGCGGCGGAAATATTGATGGTCGACGGGCCCCGCAGTCCCCCTGGCTTCGCCCGTGATGGTGGAGCAGGTGACGGAGGCGATCCCGCACGAGGCCACGAAGAGTACCAGCCCGAGCCACTCGACTCTCTGCAAAGAGAGGAACTTCGCCGCAGGAATATGGATGCTCTGCGTACTCCCATCGCAGGAGAAACCCCCGAGGCTCGTGCCTTGGAGGAGGCGTGTCTGGCCAATTTGGCCGAACGCACTCGACTGGAGAATCTTCAGCGAGCACTCGACGAGCGCGCGCGGCAACGAGTTCCCGACACCAGTCGACGTCAACTCTTCCCGCCGACTCAGGTATATCGATCCCCAATCCAGAATTTAGCAGCTGCGACCCGTATAGCAGAGTCCATCCAGCCTTCGCAGTCGGAAGCTGGCAGAGGTTTGCTGCAGATCAGGGATCTGCTCCGGGCTGCAGGAGATCAGAATTCAGCCGTGTCTCAGTCGCGCAACAGAATTCATAGTCGATCCGTCACTGCGAATACGGTTCAGTCGGCTCACAGCCCCAGATCGCCTCCGCGGCGTGAAGGGCGCGAGAATCGGCGAGATCAATATGGCGACCGACTCGACCGAGATGATAGGCGTCGAGTGCCCAATTCCCCTCCGAGGGGTGGGTCTTACGCTCCTCGGCAGCAAGATGACAGGCGTCAGTACAGTACAGGGCGAAGGGTTCCAGTCGACCCCAGAGAACCAGGCTTCGACGCGCGATCCATTATCGTGCAAGGTTTGGTCGACCGGAACAGAGCCCATCGAGGCGGACTCGGCAGAGATGCACCCACAAGCAGTCGAGTGCATGTTTCTGGTCCTGAATGTTTCAGCAGAGCTATCAGAGCCGCAGTTATCCCTCCCAATTTCAGGTTGGCAACGGGAGTCAGCAAGTTCACTGGTGAGTCTAAGCCTGAAACTTGGCTTGAGGACTACCGAGTGGCAGTTCAGATTGGTGGTGGGAACGACGAGGTGGCCATGAAGCATTTACCCCTCATGCTGGAAGGTTCTGCCAGGGCATGGTTGACTCAATTACCTCCTAGCAGCATTTACACTTGGGAAGATCTGTTCCGAGTGTTCATCAGAACGTTTGAAGGAACTTGCAAGCGACCAGCTGGATTGACAGAGTTGCAAGTCTGTGTGCAGAAGGCTAATGAGACTCTCAGAGAGTATATCCAGAGGTGGATCACTTTACACCACACTGTGGAGAATGTGTCTGATCATCAGGCAGTCTGCGCCTTCAAAGATGGCGTCAAGAACAGAGAACTGAGTTTGAAGTTTGGTCGAACCAGTGACATGACCTTGAGTCGGATGATGAAGATTGCTACCAAGTACGCCAACGGTGAAGAAGAAGACCGACTCCGAAGCGGCAAGCACAAGCCGAGTCAGTCGGAAAAAGGAAACACCAGTCGGAAACAGAAGCGGAAGGCTGAACCGGCAGCTCCTGGAGAGGCTCTGGCCGTGACTCAGGGAAAGTTTAAGGGGAAACCAAAAGGATCCTGGAACCCCAAGAAGGTAAAGGATAAAGAAGGGAACGACGTAATGGATATGCCATGTCACATCCACACGAAGAAAGACGAAGAGGGGAATATCATCTACCCGAAGCACACCACTCGCCAATGTCGACTCCTGATCCAGCAGTTTTAGGGAAAACAGTCTAAGGACAAGGAGAAGGAGTCGGACAAGGTTGAAGACAAGGAGGACAGTGAGGAAGGATATCCGCATATCAACTCCACTCTGATGATCTTTGCAGATGTGGAAAGCAGGAGTCGACTGAAAGTCATTAACCGAGAGGTGAACATGGTTGCCCCAGCAAAAGCAAATTATCTGAAATGGTCTCAAATACCCATCACATTCGACCAATCTGATCACCCGACTCATATTGCCACCCCTGGGAGGCAAGCTTTGGTGGTCGATCCAGTTGTTGAAGGCACTCGACTGACAAAAGTGCTGATGGACGGTGGAAGCGGGCTGAATTTGTTGTATGCAGACACACTGAAAGGAATGGGCATTCCGATGTCCCGACTGAGCACTAGTAACATGAGCTTTCATGGAGTTATACCAGGGAAGAAAGCCGAGTCACTCGGCCAAATAGCTTTGGACGTGGTGTTTGGTGATTCGAAACATTTTCGCAAAGAAAAGTTGACGTTTGAGGTCGTGGATTTTCAGAGTGCATATCATGCCATTTTGGGGAGACCAGCTTACGCACGGTTCATGGCTCGACCATGTTACGTGTACCTCAAATTGAAGATGCCCGGCCCCAAAGGAGTGATCACTGTCACCGGTGATCAGAAAAAGGCAGAAGAGTGCTTTCAGAAGGGCTCAAAGATTGCCGATTCCCAGGTGACAGCGGTCGAGTTCGAGGAATACAAGCAAAACGCAGATCCAAGTGACTTGCTGCGATCAAAGAAACCCGCCACAGAGTCTGCATTCCAGTCGTCCGGTGAGACGAAGCCTGTTCACATTCACCCGACCGACCCCGATGCAGCTCCGACCCGCATCTCCACAACACTCGACCCAAAATAGGAAGAAGCGCTCATCCAGTTCCTCCGTGAGAACTGGGACATTTTTGCATGGAAGCCCGCTGACATGCCAGGTGTTCCCAGGGGACTGGCTGAGCATCGCTTAAGAGTCGACTCGTCTGCAAAACCAGTCAAAGAGCATCTTCGGCGGTCCGCCGTCCAGAAGAGAAAAGCCATTGGTGAGGAAGTGGCTCGACTGTTGGCGGCAGGATTTATCCGAGAGATATACCACTCCGAGTGGCTCGCTAATGTCGTCATGGTTCCTAAGAAGGACAAGTCGCTCCGAATGTGCATTGATTTCAAGCACATCAACCGGGCCTGCCTGAAAGATCATTTTCCTCTCCCTCGCATAGATCAAATTGTTGACTCGACCGCGGGATGCGAGAGGCTGTCTTTTTTAGATGCCTACTCCGGGTACCACCAGATCCGTCTGTACGGACCCGACGAGGTAAAAACAGCTTTCATCACTCCATTCGGGTGCTTCTGCTATATCACCATGCCATTCGGCCTCAAGAATGCCGGAGCCACGTTTATGTGAATGATTCAGAAGTGTCTACTCACTCAAATCAGTCGGAATGTGGAAGCATATATGGATGATATCGTTGTCAAGTCACGAAAAGGTTCCGACCTGCTCGCTGATCTCGCCGAAACATTTGCCAACCTCAGAAGATATGATATCAAGCTCAATCCATCAAAGTGCACATTTGGAGTTCCTGGTGGCAAGTTACTCGGTTTTCTCGTTTCCGAACGGGGAATCGACGCTAACCCAGAGAAGATTGGCACTATTCTCCGAATGAAACGCCCTGTGCGAGTGCACGATGTCCAGAAGCTTACTGGATGCTTGGCCGCATTAAGTCGATTCATTTCACGACTCGGTGAAAAGGCATTGCCTCTTTACCGACTGATGAAGAAGACAGACAAGTTCGAGTGGACTCCAGAAGCTGATGCAGCGTTTGCCGAGCTAAAAGCTCTGCTCTCCACCCAGCCGGTGCTTGCTGCTCCAATCAGCAAAGAGCCTCTGTTGCTCTATATCGCAGCCACAGGACAAGTCGTCAGTACTGTGCTTACGGTCGAGCGGGAAGAAGAAGGAAAAGCTCTCAAAGTTCAGCGCCCAGTGTATTATTTGTCTGAAGTCTTGACTCCATCCAAGCAGAGATATCCTCATTATCAGAAGCTTGTGTATGGAATATACATGACCACAAAGAAGGTTGCTCATTATTTTTCTGATCATTCCATCACAGTCGTCAGTGACGCTCCACTATCAGAGATTTTGCACAACAGAGATGCAACTGGTCGAGTGGCCAAATGGGCGATTGAACTTCTTCCCCTTGATATCAAGTTTGAGGCAAAGAAAGCCATCAAGTCCCAGGCAATAGCAGATTTCCTCGCCGAGTGGATTGAACAACAGCAGCCGACTGAAGTTCACTCGGAGCATTGAACCATGTTCTTTGATGGCTCTAAGATGTTGAATGGTTCCGGTGCTGGGGTTGTCCTGGTTTCCCCCAAAGGAGATAAGCTCAGATATGTGCTCCAGATTCACTTTGATTCCTCCAACAATGAGGCAGAATATGAGGCCCTCTTATATGGGTTGCGCATGGCCATTTCACTCGGCGTCCGTCGCCTGATGGTCTATGGCGACTCGGATTTAGTGGTCAACCAGGTGATGAAAGAGTGGGACGTGAGAAGCCCAGCCATGACTGGATACTGCAGTGCAGTGAGGAAGCTGGAAAAGAAGTTTGAGGGGTTAGAGCTCCATCATATACCCCGACTGAAAAATCAAGCAGCTGATGATCTAGCAAAGATAGGTTCCAAGAGAGAAGCCATTCCGAGTGGTGTGTTCTTGGAGCATATACACACTCCGTCAGTCAAAGAAGATCCTTTCACCGAAGAAACTCCACAGCCCAAGAGTGCCACAGATCCGACTGAGGTTGAAGTCCCAGCGGTGGTCGACTTGATCATGGAGGTCTTGGTGGTCATTCCCGACTGGATAGTTCCATACGTCGCGTATATCCTGAGAAAAGAGCTCCCGGAGGATGAGGAAGAGGCTCGACAGATCGTCCGTCGATCTAAGGCCTTTACGGTAATCAAAGGACAATTGTACAGAGAAAGCGCGACTGGAGTTGGTCAGAAGTGCATAACACCAGAAGAAGGTCGACTCATCCTCAATGATATCCACTCGGGAACCTGTGGTCATCATGCGTCCTCTCGGACCATCGTGGCCAAAGCATACCGAGCCGGATTTTACTGGCCAAAGGCGAATGAGATGGCAAAAGAGATAGTGGATAAGTGCGAGGGATGTCAGTTCTACTCGAATATGTCGCACAAGCCTGCGTCGGCTCTGAAGACCATCCCACTCGTCTGGCCTTTCGCAGTATGGGGATTGGACATGGTCGGTCCTTTGAGAATAGGACGAAGTGGCTTCACGCATGTACTGGTGGCAGTCGACAAGTTCACCAAGTGGATCGAGGCTAAACCAATCAAGAACCTTGACACCGGTACTGTTGTTAGCTTCATCAGGGAACTAATATTCAGATATGGAGTCCCGCACAGCATCATTACGGATAATGGGTCGAACTTTGACTCGGAGGAATTCAGAGATTTCTGCAACTCCCAAGGCACACGGGTCGACTACGCTTCAGTCACCCATCCGCAGTCGAATGGACAAGCAGAGCGAGCTAATGGACTGATTCTTAAGGGATTGAAGCCCCGACTGATGCGTGATCTCAAACACGCGGCTGGAGCTTGGGTCGACGAACTTCCCTCAGTGCTTTGGGGGCTGCGGACCACACCTAATCGGTCGACCGGAAGAACTCCATTCTTCTTGGTCTACGGAGCTGAAGCAGTCTTGCCGAGTGATCTTCTCCACAATGCTCCTCGAGTTGAAATCTACAACGAAGCAGAGGCTGAACAAGCGCGGCAGGACACAGTCGACCTTTTAGAGGAAGAAAGGGAGATGGCTCTGATCCGGTCGACCATCTACCAACAAGATTTGCGTCGTTTCCATGCCAGAAATGTGAGAGGTCGAGCCTTCCAGGAAGGAGATTTAGTTCTCCGAGTGGATCAGCACAAACCACACAAGCTTGCTCCTTCTTGGGAAGGTCCCTTCATCGTCACCAAGGTTCTCCACAACGGGGCGTACCGTCTTTACAACGTCGAGCATAATATCGACGAGCCCCGAGCTTGGAACGCGGAACTACTCCGCCCATTTTATACTTAAGTTTTATCACTCGGATGAGTTGCAATAAAGTACTTCTGTAGTTCATGGACCTCAAAATAATAGTGTCATAGTTCCTCCATAATTTCTGTCACTTTTTATTTTTGTCCAATAAAATTCCCCCTCAGTGGGTGACTTAGCCGCGAATCCGTTTCGCCTAAGTTTGTAAAAATCCTACCGAGTGATGAGCTAGACTCCCACTCGGAGGCTTAGCCACGAATCCGTTTCGCCTAAGTTTGTAAAAATCCTACCGAGTGGTGAGCCAGACTCCCACTCGGAGGCTTAGCTGCGAATCCACTTCGCCTAAGTTATCAAAATCCTACCGAGCGGTAAGCCAGACTTCCACTCGGAGGCTTAGCTGCAGCCCTGTGCTCGCCTAAGTTGTAAAAAATCCTACCAAGTGAAGAGCAACCCTCTCACTCGGGGGCTTAGCTGCAGTCCAAGCACTCGCCTAAGTTACAAAAATCCTACCGAGTGAAGAGCAACCCTCTCACTCGGGGGCTTAGCTGCAGTCCAAGCACTCGCCTAAGTTGTAAAAAATCCTACCGAGTGGTA